>NC_045544.1:21986549-22106549 GCF_009769535.1 Thamnophis elegans
TGTGATGGACCATGGGCAATAATAATATTGTATTGTTTGAAAGACATGATTATGATAAAACAAAGCTGCCAACAAACTACACTGACAAAAATACAAAAATTATTGTTGAGATTGGTTGCAAAGAAAAATGGTACAATGCTAGCGTTTTTCTCCATTATCAAGTAATGGTACTCAGCAAATGCATGATTACTTCCACCTCTTTCTGAATTCTCCCTGGACTAATTTGCATGAATGTACCTCAGCATCCAAGGTGGGTCCTGGTTTCAGAGTGTTTCAGAGAGCTATATTAGTCTGGAACATCAAAAACTACAAAGTGGGTTTTTTATAAAGATAACAAATATTTTATATTATATGCTTTGGGATTTATTGTCCACTTGAACATATGCATGAACAGAAACAAAAAAAATGTTTATAGTTATAGTCTACAGCCTATAGTTATTGGAGTAGTATTAAAAACAAAGAAATCAATGAACAATTAAATATTGGTAGTAGTAATTTTTATTATTAGGTAATCATAATAACATCATGACTATAACATGGGTATTCTTTTATGGGCAAGCAGTTTAACACAGCATATTTATTAAAAAAGTCATCATTTCTTTTCAAGTCAGAACTAAAACTTTTAATTAATTAGAATCTATTTTTCAAATACTTCAAAAATATCACTTTGATATAGATAAATTTGCATTTGTTTGAATCAGGTAGTAGTCTGTGAAGATTAGGAAGACTTTATACCTTTTGGTTAAAATGTTTCTCCAAACTTTCTGAATCAAAACTAAAAAGTTGGTTTAAACTATTTAAACTGTCCAATTAAATCAAATTCCTCCAAATCAATCCCCATAATTTAGATGCTTCTAGGCATGCCTAGACATGTCATTTTTTTTCAAATACAAATTCTGAAATACAAATTGAATGACCCCATTTCAACCATTTCGTTTGAACATCAATCCATGGTTAACTTTCTTTTTCAGAATTTTGGACAGAGAATCCTTCCTATAATTATTTTTCATTTCCATACTGAGTATGATAATTCTGACCCCAATCAGGCCAAGAATGAATTCATAGGAGAGTCCCCTATCCATGTTTAAAGCTAAGCCACATTTAGCAGAAATGTGAGTGTGCCCAAACTTAGAATAACTGCAATTAAATATCACTGACCTTTCCCCAAAATTCCCTGATGAAATTGTAGCCATGAGGAGGATCATGGTTACCATTTTATCTATTGCTCCAGCATCACACTTTCTATTTCAGGTGGAGACAAATAAAGAGGGATATTGAGGTGAAGAAAGTGGCAGAGAGAAATAGTATTTCCAAAGGAAAGAAAAACAGAACAAAACGTAGCTGAGGAACCACAGGCATTTCCCCCTTTATTTCTACATACCAGAAACCTGGAGAATAAATAAGTGTTAACAGTGAAGTGAGGTTCCATTTCTTATCATTGATAGTATTGGAGAAAGTTCAGGTCACTTAATTTTATGTTATTTCTAAGTTATATTTCTATTTGATTTACACATGCAGTCACTGTTTTGCCCAAGGCTAGTAAGAGTGAAGTATCTTTGACACCTGCAGTCTAGAAATAGTTGTTGCTTTATAATGTAGCACAGTTTTATTTTTGCTCTATGAGTAACCACTGACAATCTTGTTCAGTTGTATGAACTAAATATGAAACCTTGTCCACCACTGCCCCCAACTTCCATCCTGCTGAGATAAAACAGCTGTTACCAGACGTTGCAACTAATTGCCTAAAATAATGAGATGCTGTCTAGGAAGAAAAGTTGGTACTTAATTTGTTCCAATTAATTGATGTAGACCAAGTGTTAGGGATACAGACCATAATTATAAAGGGAATCTTGTTTCCATGTATTGCTATCATTGAACATGAGCAGACAAAAAAATCTTTTCCTGATATAGATAGGTGTCCATTGGGAGACAGAGGGACTTATGCACTTGAGACACAAATTAAAAATGATTTCTTTCTGTGATAATATATTAAATGATACATTGTGTCATTTTGATGTTATGACCACTTATTTTGGATGCCATTGCCAACATTATTATTCTTCCAGGGTTCCACAATAGAACCATTTCTTCTCTAAAGATGATATCTATGGAGGAAGGTGGAACTAATTCAGGACTGGGCTGAATTAGTTTATCCCTCCCCTCCCAGGAGTCTCCAAGTGGCCCATTTTGGATTTGATGTAAGTGCAGGGCCCATGTGGAGGCTCGGGAATGGGAAAAAATGGGCCGCCTGGAAATTCTGGAAGGCTACAAATGGGCCTCTATTTCCATAGTGAATTGTATTTTGGGGTGTAGACTGTTGAGATGTGTGAGGAAGTTGTCCCGTCTTTCTTTCCCATGTGGCCAAATTATGAAAGTGTCATCTACATATCAAAGCCAGAGTTTGGGTTTGTGTTCAGATTTATCTAAGGCATTAGTTTCAAAATATTCCATGTATGTTTGTGATGACGGGTGAGAGGGGTGATCCCGTGGGTGCTCCTCTCTGTTTTTTGTCTTCGTCCATTATGGATGAAGTATGTGTTGGTTGGGCAGTGGTTGGTCAGGTCCAGGATGTGCTTAGAGGGGTTGTATTTGTTTTGTATAGCTGTCATGGCTTCTTTTATAGGCCCTTGGGTGAAGAGGGATATGACATCGAAGCTTGCAAGTAGGTCGTTGGGTTGTAGGTTTTTTTTTATTGTTTCTATGAAGTGGAGTGAGTTGTGTACGTGTCAGATTCTGCGTAGGGTTGGAGTTGTTTGGTGAGGAATTTGGCAAGATTCTGTAGAGGTGAGCCTATGGAGCTGACTATGGGTCTGAGTGGTGTTCCTTCTTTGTGTATCTTGGGGAGGCCATAGAGTTTGGGGCATCTGGAAGATTTGTCTCTGGGGATGATTCTTTGCTGAATCTCTTCATTGATGGGAGAGGCTTTTATTTTGGATTTGGTGGTTTTTTCCTAGGTAGGTGGTGGGGTCTGTTTTTAGAGGTTTGTAAGCGGGGTCTTGGAGTAGGTTGGATAGTTTGGCTTGGTAGTCAGACGTGTTCATCACCACTATGGTGTTACCTTTGTCTCATGGGACAATCCCCAGGGAGGAAGGCATACCACTCAACCTAATCCAAAAGGAGATACCATCCCCCCCCCCCAAGAACCAAGATCCAGAACAGGACAACAGCATTGCCCGCCTCCCTTACATCAAAGGCACCACAGATAAAATCAGCAAAATTCTCTACAAACACAATATCAATACAGCCTTCAACACTGACCAAAAAATAGCCAACATCTTAAGAAACCCCAAAGATGAAATCCATCTAGAAAACCAAGGAGTCTACGAAATACCATGCAAAAACACAAGAACACAGTAAGAAGAAAAAAAACTTCCTCCCTTTTCCAGCACCTTAAAGCTACAGGACATGAAATTGATTTTGAAGGAACCAAATTAATCTCCCAAACTGAACACTTCAACAAGAGAATAATTATGGAAGCTATCGAAATAGAGAAACACCCCCACAACATGAATAACCGTGATGATACCTCCAGCCTATCAGACATCTGGAAACAGGAAAGTTTTGGAAGCATCTTAGAAGCTCACATCTCCTGCTTGACGGGAGTTATTTTTTTTCTTCATCTATTCATTCAAGATGAATGGTTATGCAGGCTTTTAACACAGTGCCAGAAAAGATTAAGGAGTAAGCAGAACAAAATTGCATTATCCCATTTTTGCCCACTTAAATAATGGGGTGGTTTATACAATTGATAATTTAATCAACCTGAGTTTTCCAGACAGATACATTGAAACACTATTTAAAATGAGAAAGGAGACAGGGAGTAATTTCTTTCTGTTATTTGAACACAAAGAAGAAAAGAGAAGCAGAGAATGTCTGAAGCTCACTGTTACGTTGGTTTAAATTCCATCTGAATCAACCTTAAGTATTCCCTTCAAAAGAGAAACCTATAAGATTCTATTACATTATCCTAATAAAGATGTTATATAACTCCAAGTAGTTCTTGTTTCCTGCTTTTGCCAGCCTTAAAGAACTTGCAATCAATCTTGAAATTCTGCCAGGACAATTCTACAGATTAATTTATAACTAAATTAATTAAAGTTGAGTAACTCTGAGTCACTTTCTTATGTTTCCAACCTCCCCTGAATTAAGGAATCTTTTTCTGTATGACCCTGAACCCAGCTCCTTCCATACATGTACACATTCCATCACACTGTTTACAAGTTATTCCATCAAAATCTACTTAATGGTAATTAAAATATATTCCAAAAGATCTAATTGTAAATACTTTGCTTTCACAAAGTAGCCCATTTAGTCTTCCTTGATTTCACTAGATCTCAATTGATGTAATTCAGCTAAGTGGCAAAATGAATTGGGAAAGATCTGATAGATGCCTGAATAAAAGTGGTTTTGTGTGTGTGTAAAACCTATTCTCTGTGATCAGAGTGGAACATCTTTATAATTCAAGTTTTGCTAGTGAATTGGAAATCCAATTAAACACTGTGTATTTGTGAATTTTTTTTAGACATTCTACTCTTCATATAATGAATACTCCAGGGAAGAGAAAAGAAAAGGGTGAAGGAATGAAGATTTACAACTGACAATTCCAACTTCCAATCACAGTCAATGAATTTACAAAGAGTCTCCTTTCAGAAAAGAATATTGACACTAAATGAAGGCGAATATACATGTCCCAGGATAACATTGCAGAGTCTGCTAGAGCAAATTTCCCTGAGGATGGAAATGAGGATGGAGTCCAGCACAAGTCCAAAACCTCAGAAGACTAAACCTCTGGTCTCAATGACTGACCCAGATTGGATCCTACAGTATTGACACTTTACAAACTGATTCCCATTTCTGACATTGCTATTGTAAAAAAGATCAAACACATTTTTGGTACAATATATGAAACATGCTTGAAATTTTTCTCTGCCCCTATTTTCCTTTTAAGTGAAATAATTCTCCAGTCTCCTATTGTATTTCTACAACACTGATGCCAATTGGGTGGAATTCCAAATAACTGAGACTGCTTATCATAACTCTCAAGTTCCAGTCCTGAGCATTCGGATATTTTTCTGTCCATAGATATTTTTCTCATTTTATCATATTCCTAAGAATGACTGAAGCAACAACATACGAACTATTTTTTTTAAAAAAGTATGTTGTCTGTACCTAATTTTCTAAAACTTTCAGATTGTTTTTATTTATAAGGTGACATCTAGGCAGTAGATTACTTCCATGGCAATATCCAGAAAAAAATGAGATGAACATGTTAAAAACACACAAGCAAATAAATTGGTCTTCTAGCAAAAAGAATGTTACTTTACTCAAATGACTCTTGAAAACAGATGTCTTTATATGTCAATATTTCTATTCCAGTGATCACAAATACAAATCAAATATTTGGAGACATGCACTCAGAAGTAGAAATAAAGTATTATTTTAAAACATATGAAGAAATAAATTGGGCCTTTTCCATTGGGCAATTGTTGATCATGGCCCTTTAGGAGGGACAAATTGGCTTTGAAAAGAAATTATCACCTAACATCTTCTTTTTCCCCACAAGGCAATCAGTAGTAACAATCTAAAATTAAGAAGGGAAAAGATAAGAATCCAGGTTGAGGTGCAATATATTTGATCCCTTGAAAATATTATTTTGGATGCCTATTTCATTGCATTCTACCTAAAAATTTCAAAAGTCATCCATCAAAACTATTTCATAGCTACAGTCACATCCCTTTGAACTTTCGAGTCTAGGAAAATAAAGTATGTTCCCACATCAACTTTTCCTCTTCATAGCATCAGGCAGACATTTTTTGCTTTATCTGTAACTAACTGATAACCTGGCGTTGCCCAGGTATTTATTTATCCCAGTCCTGTATTAGACAGGAAAAGGAATGAATTATATGCATAGTGTCAAAGTAATTATATTTACAGGTGTTTAGAATAATCAAAGCCTTGTTGAAAATGTCTGGGCCAAACATAATTTCTAATGTTGGATTTCCCCCCTTACCAGACGGAGCCCCCTTGTGGAGTACTGTGAAGCCATTACCATGACAACTCCACTGCAATAGAAGCCACTTTAAGGCACAACAGGCTGTATCTTAACAGAACACACACACCGAGAGGTGTTAGAGATGTCTTACCCCTACAGTGTCTTTTTTTCCAGAGTCATCTGTGTACCAAGTATGGTTGAAATTGCTCAAGGCGTTCCAGAGTTATCCTGGAAAGCGTACACACACACACGCGCACACACATAGCCATTTAGCTAGATCGATAGCTAGATAGCTAGACAGCAAGACAGCTAAAGAGACAGTCAGTCAGTCAGTCAGGCAGGCAGGCAGACAGACAGACAGATAGATAGATGATAGCACAGATTTTAATCCAATGTTTTTTAGGACTTCTATTGATGAAATCAAATCCATTAAATTTATTTTTTTAACTTCATTGAACAATCAAACAGAATATTGTGGAAACTGTACATTGCTGATCTATAAACTTAATTTTTCAAGAAGTTTGTGATACGAGCTATAGTTGGCTTCGGGTTGTGTTGTGCTTTGTTTGGCTCAGTGAATAAAGCTTTTCTATTTTGCTGCAGAGTATATCATCATATTGTTTTTGGTGTTGTCCATCTACTGATGTCCATTTGTGGAAGTAACATTTGTTAGAAGAAGTTGCTAAAAACCTTGAATTTTCTTTGTAGAATTCTATTGTACTTTCAACTGTTTTGTTTTCTACACCAAGGCAAATTATCTCATTATTCCAGATATTATTTTACTTCCAGCTGTATCATTCCAGTCTTCTAGTTTGATGTCTTTTTTTGATCTTGTGTCAACAAACTGTTGCAACTCACCACAGAACTGTTCCACTTCTATATCCTCTCCATCTGTGGTTGAAGTACAGATTTGGATCACCATAATATTAACTGGCTTGGATTCAAATTGAAATCATCCTAACATTTTGGCAAGTAGCCAGGCAGGATTTGACATCCTTTTGCTAGTTTTTTTTCTCAATGATTTTTATGTACTCTTCTGAAGTGAAATGACCCATTCCCATACAGTTCAGGTATCTGATTCCCAGAGTGTCAGTGTTGAAGCCTGATAATTCTGTTCTGACAAAATCAAGTGTGTCTTAAATCAGGGTTCTGATATTTCGTGTATCAATGTTATACATGACACACATGAACATCCATTCTTGTGCACGCACACACACAAACATCTGTCCTTGCAGCATCAAACTTTCCTTTTGAGTTTTATTAAGTCAGCAGTTAGACATCCTTTCAGATGTAATCCAGCCACATCATAAGCACTACAGCTACCCATTCTTGCTCTAGTTTTTGCTCTTCACAGTTTATTGCATAATTTCTTACCCAGGTGAGCTCATATTCCAGTACTATGTTGCCTCTGCTCTAGACAGGCAAGTTTGTTTGGTTTTCTTGAGACAATGCTGGAGTAGATTGTCATTCTCTTATTCAGAGGATCATATTTAGTTGTTCTCACTTCCATGAGTGTTATGAACGTATATAACTACTATGATATATTTTTTCCAAGCAAAATAGCCCATTGGGAGAGAAAACAGAGCTTTTTTGTCACTATGTGTGGAATGATTTTTTGAAATTAATTTCCAATATACAGTGATAACATAGATTGATTGCCTTCCATATGAATGCTGGGGGGAAAATTAAGAAAAAGTTTTAGAATGTTTGCTTCTAATTAATGCTTATCTATAGAATTATTGTCCTTTAAAAAGCTTTAATACAATGTAGTAAATTATAACAACCATTAAAAGAGTGAAAAAAGTTCCTCCCTAGTTCCATGAAAAATATTAGCTTTTCAAGGAAATTCCTTTTTAAGGAATCATACACATCAATAATTGCTGTGAAGAAATAAATTAGATTTTCTTATAACTTGAACTTTGACTCTATCAAATCATTTCTTTTATCATCTGGTGAGCATATGGTGCTGTTCATCTCACCAGCTAAATGTAGTTTGGAGCCAGAAATACATGTTAACAGTTCTGACCAGACTAGTCTGTAGTTTGATTTTCCACATCGATCATCATCAGATACTGGACCATATATTATATTAACAATTGTAACTGGCAATCAGACATGTTGTTTTTGATAGTTGTCTAGGTTCTGGTTTGATAATTTTTTTAAAAAGTCAATTTATGATGAAGTCCATGGCAATATTTTACAGTCAATGAGTTGTTCTTTCTTTATGCAATTCTCTCTGATACTTTGAGTTGACTTCTCAATCCACTGTCTTTGAGCACCCTTGTATTATAGTTCCTATCAGGATCCCCTCAGGATTGTCAAATCTGGTCTTCAGAAACAACCAGATGACCATTAGATAGCAATAGCAATAGCACTTAGACTTATATACCACTTTAAAATGCTTTACAGCCCTCTCTACTTTACAGAGTCAGCATATTGCCCCCAACAATTTGGGTCCTCATTTTATAGACCTCGGATGGATGGATGACAGAGTCAACCTTGATCCTGGTGAAATTTGAACTGCCAAATTGCAAGCAGCTGGCAGGCAGCAGAAGTGGTCTGCAGTACTACACTCTAACCACTGCACTCATGTGGCTTATAGCAGCAAAGTATTAGTTTTCAACATTTCTTTGTTGCCTTCTGATGATTTTCCGTATTTTTGCAGATTATATCTGATAGCCCTCCCTAACATGTCCCCAGTTGATGAAGGTTAACTCAACTAGCCTTCAGGTTTCATCCTGTCCTAAAATTTTTAATAGTGCTCCATTCAGTTCAAGAATGTGGAGTTGTTATTTGCAAAAGTAGAAAATAAGACAGTATGAACATAGATTTCAAAAATGTGAAAGTTCTGGAAAGCAAATCAGTTGGATTGGTCTGTTCTATGCATAACAGAAATATATGCAGTACTTTCATAGGAAACATTTTTATCTTTTATATTAGTCTTGTATGTTTTGAATCTAATAATGAAATGTTTTGCTGCTTTATCTTTCAGCCACCTGCAAATTTGGTGTTCTGCAGATTTTCTGGACCACAATCCCTTGTTGTATGGGAATTCAGGTAGTGCAGTTCAGTATAACTAAGAGGAAACAGTGTTGAAGGAAGGTTCATTTAGAGGAGGGTTGTCAAACTCCCAGCCCATGGGCTGGATATATAATGCTCTGACCATACCCATGCACGCATGCCCAGTTTAGCCAAAGGTTAAAAAGTCCTAATACATCATGTGATGCCGCCATGACAATATGAGTTTGACACCCCTGTTTTAGAGCATAGAGACACATTTTTTCAGGATATCTTCCTTGGAAATTGTTTATTATAGATGAAAGAACTTCTCTCCAAATGCCCAATATTTTCACTCTATCTTCTCTCTTACGTCTGTATTTAATATACATATATTCATGAATTCCACATGTGTATTGATGCTAGATTCTCTTTCTTCTGATAGTTAGGAAGGAATAAGGCTTGTAAATTGCCTAAAGAAAACAGTTGTCAGTGGGTGAAGAAAAATAACACAGAATGTTAATTCAATCTTTCTGATTGTACAGAACAAGCTACAAATATAGTTGTTCAGGCTTTATTTTATGTTTCCCATGGACTGTTTCTGATTACATCACAACTTTGGGGCCCTTCAGCCAAGCGTCCAAGAAATCTTTTGAGTGCTTCTTTAATCAACAGTCTTCTTGACAAAACTGCATAATTCTTAGAGCACAGCCAGAAGAATGCTATCTGGCTTAAAGGACTATTGCTACATCTACCCCAGGATGATCTAGAACTTGGAAGCTTGGTATGCTCCAGACGATTTGACCAGTTTCACCACTGATAAGAAATTATGGGAGTTGTGGTCCAAAAACAGATGGTAAAACCAGGTTGCCTACCCTTGACTCAGTGACACTTGAGAATTTTCAAAAGTGTTCTCTCCCATGTAATAGCATTAGCATTTAGACTTATATGCCACTTCACGGTGCTCTACAGCCCTCTCTAAGTGGTTTACAGAGTCAGCATATTGTCCCCAACAATCTGGGTCCTCATTTTACTGACCTCAGAAGGATGGAAGGCTGAGTCAACCTTGAGCCTGGTGAGATTTGATCTTCCAAATTGCTAGCAGCCAGTGATCAGCAGAAGTAGCCTGCAGTACTGCACTCTAACCACTGTGCCACTGTGGCTCAGTTATAATGAACTTCCATATACAACATATAATCTGTTATTGAGCTTCTCTCCTCAAACCTGATATCTGACATCTTCATCCATGGAAAGGTTTTGGGATTACTTTCAGCTTCCAAGTACTAATCTGGCCAAGCCTACAAAACGTCTGAGCTCAAATGAGGATAGCCAGCTGCTGCCACTTGCTGAAATTGCCCCATACCTAATTTTGCATTAATAAGAGATAGAGAATGAAAGAAAAAGAAGGGTTTTTAAAATATATTTACAGCTCTTATACATATGTAGCATTCTCCTATAAAGCAAAATGTTACCTAGGGACTTGTAATGTCAAATTTTCTCAGGCATGAGGAGATAAACTGCAGGCAAAGAATAAATTTGGGGTTCTGGCCATCTGCTTATCCTAGCAAATTTGCAAAAAAGCAACTGATTTCCTTACTTTGCAGAACAGCAGGTGCCACCTTTGTTTCAGCTGTCCATAATCTCCTGTCTAACACCTCCACTTTTTTTCCCCCCAAAGAGCTCTTCTGTAACTTTGTAATGCAAATTTAGTGAGGGGGTGGGAGAGAAGAAAACTACTTTGATAGTACTTTATGTCTAAATTTCCTCTTTCTGGGACAAGCCTTGATTTGACAAAAACAGCAGAGCATCTGCAAGCATTCAGTTTTAAATAGCACGGACGCTGATGAACGCTAGCAGATGCTTTCAAGAAGTCAGAGATGTATATAGCTTTCACTGTAATTATGTGTCACCAAAGTGGGGCTGAAAACTTCGATGATATTTGGAGACTCCCTAATTGCAAAAGAACACTTGCACTTGAATATGGTGCAAAAACCTTTATACCTGTCTGTGTTTCCACTATCAGCATGTCTTTTGTTCCAGAAAAACTAAATAAAACTAAAGACTGAGATACCGTTTGTAGCTAGCAAGATGCAGGACTGGTGAAGAGTTGCAAGAAGAGAGGCATATTGAACCACCTCCAAGCAGGGAAGCCGCCTTCTGCCTGGGTGTCCATCAACATCTCTGAATCTAGGACCATTAATTAATCTTCCTATTCTTTGTTTCTGCACAAATATTGTGCTATATGCCATGTACTGCATTATGAATGATAGTAGCATAACATAAATCTTATCCCAAAGCTAATTAGACAGTGCTGTCTAATCTCTATGCACATTTCACCCATGTAGTATGGCTGTAGTATTAACACTCATTATTTTTTTACACCCCCCCATACTGGGATGATGATGATGATTCTGTTGCTTGAATGTACACTGGAGACCTAAGAAACTGTTCTGTTCTAGTCTAGTCTAGTCTAGTCTAGTCTAGTCTAGTCTAGTCTAGTCTAATTATATAGAGCCTAGCAAAACTTATCCAGATGGGTTTAAATTGTTGCTTGCTATCTGTTGCCTTCTTCCTGCTGCATATTATCATGATCCCATTATGTTTGATGCTAAGACCTGTAGGAAGTTAGCACCCCACTTGGAACTGAACCCAGATGGACATTTCTTCCAACAGAACTATTGCCTCAATAAAAACCAAGATATAGAGACACAATCTCCAAAGGGAGAAGTATTTAAGTGAATCCATTGACATACCCCTACAATCTTGATCTCTCTGGACTTCTTCAATCTTCTTGAGTCCTCTTTGCCATGTGTATTAATGTTTATGTCATCACAGAGGGCCTTATGGTAAGACAATTTGTCTCAGGTGCCTTCATTTTCTTCACATAAAGGAGAAGACTTCAGTAGTGACTGAAATATTCAAATAGTGTCAGCAAGACAAATCTAAAGAAGTACAAATATTTATTTTATTTGGATAGAGGTAAG
Organism: Thamnophis elegans; assembly: GCF_009769535.1. Lineage (NCBI taxonomy): Eukaryota > Metazoa > Chordata > Lepidosauria > Squamata > Natricidae > Thamnophis > Thamnophis elegans. The sequence goes on from NC_045544.1 coordinate 21,998,523, forward strand.
ACAAAGCAAAGATGTAGCAGGGATTAACTGAATGGAAGTGGGACTGTCATGAGGTAAAAGATTATCACAGAAGCAGAAGATGACATATTTAATCAAAATTTAAAAACAAAGGCATATCAGGGTAAGTGTTGCAAATGATAAACATAATGTAGAGGTTCCCAAATTTTCCCGATTCACAGAGCTTCTAACAGTTCCCAAACTATGCAATGTGATGCCCTACGATCCATGGCCCACAATTTGGGATTTCCAGGCCTAAGAAATAAAATCAAGGGGGACAAGGAAAAACTGCACAATATGTATGTATGGTTAACTTTCAGTTTGTAGCATTTTGCTGACCTGACCAAGCACAGATCTATCTACATTTGGGATCTCCATGGATATTTCAGTTAGCAACCTTGGGGCTTCACTACTATTCTTTTCTTTTCTTTTGTTTTATTTTAAACTGTTTTATTTTAAAATGCTATTTTAAAACTAGTTGTGCAAGAGAGAAATGGAACCAGTGTTACATAAATCCATGGGTATCCCAAACTATCATTGAACATGAATACAGTTACTGTATAATCTCTTTAACTACCATATGCTAAACTCCGTTCAGGATCAGCAATTTCTACCTATTGCTTAATGAGTAGACAGCAGATACCTCCAAAGGTTATCATTGGACAAGTACACAAGCAATTCATTGAACTACTGAAAAGTTCCATAAATTGTTTCATTTTTCAATTTAAAAAATAGGTCTCAGGTAAGGTTTATTATTAGTTATAAAGTACTTTTTCAAAGCTTTGCAGTTATTCCAAAGGCATTCGTCTGGCTCAGAATCTCTGGATTCAGGTGGCTGACAAAGCAATACTCTTGGTGCATATATGCTTTACAATTTTCATTTTAATTACATGACCTCATATAGTTTGTAAGTCAGGAAGGATGGGTTTGTGGTTAAGCTCTGGGATCCAAATTGGGATGCAATTTCCTGCTGTGTTACACCCTTCCTTTGTAACCTTGGAGAAGTCACTTAATCTCCCCCTCTCTGTTCCCCATCTGTAAATGTGATAATAATACCTCCTACTTAAACCACTGAGGGAGATGGAATAAGAAGAGCATCATAATAATATCTGAGCACCAAGGGAAAAGAAAATGCTTTGTATAAAGACATGTGAGCTCTTATACTGGTTTAAACATTTGCATTACATCTGGTTCTTTTCTGGTTAGCCTACATTAATCATATCTTCAAATATCAGTGAAATATGAAGTCTGTTTGTTTAAATGGGGCATTAACAATGTGTCACTTGAGTGAGGATGTACTTGGAAAAGCCAATCATTGTATTTATTTCATAGCAGTCAAAAATATCTTGGTTGAACAAAAAAGGAGAAGAAAAGGTAATGCTAATTCATTTAAGGACTGTAACTACCCTTCTACAGCCTATTACTTTCGAGGTATGCTGGGAAACTGGAAAAGTAATGGATAAGTACAGATTTACTTTCAATTTGGAAAATGTTTGGAATCGCTAACATTTGCCAGTTTGGAATAGCGGTTAAGGTGCTGACCTAGAAACCAAGAGACCTTCATTCTAGTCCGGCCTTAGACTTGAAAACCCATGTGGGTGGCTTGGACCAATTACTGTCTCTCAGCCCAAGTCACCTCACAGGGTTCTCGTGGGGAAAATAAGAGGAGGAAGATATGTATATCTACCACCTTGAGTTATTTATAAATATAACAAAGATGGAGTTATTAAGAGAACAAATAACTAAGTAAATAAATAATCTTTGCTGCAAAGTCTGAATAACTACTAAATGATGTCAAAGGATGCAAAGAATTATGATCATTTGCTTCTATGTAGTGGCCATATTGATTTTTGCATCCCAGATATGATAGCCCTATTTCCTAGTCCAATCTTTTCAAACTTTTTTTTTTTTTGGCAACTTCAAATCAGTTTTGATTTGACTGGTGCCTTAATAACTACACCAAATATTTCTCTTAACTATATCTCCATTATCATGGTGGCTCTTTCTTTTCTGACATTTTTTTTTAATCAGGCCAATTTTTTTTGTTGTTGAAGGCAGGATGTAATAGCTCCCAGTATATCTGGTCAGGCTACTGAAATAAACATTTCATTTGTTAACCTAGATTATATTTCTACCTCTTCCCTTACATTAAATTTCTCTTCCAGGAGATCAAAGTGACACTCATGATTTTCATTCCACTATTTAATTCTCATGGCAACATTGTGGTTAGTTAGGGTGAGAGATGGCAATATCCAGCTTATTCTATAGATATAATATATTTATGTGGTTTTCTTTCTGCACTAACACTTTCATGTTTCTTTGACACTGCCAGGGCTGGCTGTGGGAAGACATAGTCAAAACTCCAAATACCTGGAAGATGGCAGGTTGTTTACTAGACTACTTATTATTATAGGTAGTCCTCAACTTATGACCATACAGGTAATCCTTGATGTACGACCACAATTAAACCCAATTATTTTGTTGCTAAGCGAAACATTTGTTAAGTGAACTTTGCCCCATTTTATGATCCTTTGTGTCACAGTGAATCACTGCACTTGTTAAGTTAGGAACATTATTATTAATTGAATCTGGCTTCCCCATTGACTTTGCTTGCCAGAAGTTCTCAAAAAAGGATCACACGACTTTAGGACACTGCAACCATCATAAGTACAAATCAGTTGATTTGCCAGGCATCCAAATTTTGTTCATCTGACCACAGAGATGTGGCACCGGTCATAACTGTAAAAAATGGTCATAACTCACTTTGAGATGTCACTAAATGAACTATTGTAAGTCAAGGACTATCTGTACTTGGCATTATAATTTCCATTGTTAAGCACGTCAGTTGTTCAGTGAGTCACTCCTGATTTTATGACTTTTTCTTTGCCATGGTTGTCAAGTGAATCACTGCAGTTGTTAAGTAAACATGGATTCCTGAGAGACCGCCTCCTGCCATTTACCTCCCAACAACCAATAAGATCACACAGGTTGGGCGTCCTCCAGGTGCCGTTGACCGGACAATGCCGGTTGGCGGCTCCCCGAGGGAGGCCCTTCTCTGTAGCTGCACCGGCCTTGTGGAACGAGCTTCCTGCTGAAATCCGGACCCTCACCACCCTCCCGGCCTTCCGTAAAGCGACTAAGACCTGGCTGTTTCGGCAAGCCTGGGGCTGTTGAGTATTCCAGCCCCATTTGATGAAATGGATGCTGTGTTGATTTTAATTTTGTAATTTTAAATGTTTAAATGTTTTTATTTGCTGTTTTTATTTGCTGTGAGCCGGCCAGAGTCCCTAGGGAGTGGGCGGCATACAAATACCATTAAAGTTTGAAAGTTTGATTCCTCCCTTATTATCTTTATTTGTTGGAAGCTAGCTAGGAAGGATGATTGCAGGTCCATGGAATTTTGCAACAGTTGTAAATATATGCTGATTGCCAAGCGCCTGAATTTTTATCACACGACTGTGGGGATGCTATAAAGGTCCTAAGTGTAAAGATGGGTTGTAAGTCGCTTTTTTCAGATCTGTTGTAACTTTGAACGGTTGCCAAACAAATGGTTGTAAGTTGAATACTATCTGTACCTGGGACTTACTGTCATCAACAATGATGACGTTTGACTAGAAAGGCATAGGATTCTACTGCTGAAGTGTCATCTACTATAAATGTGATTTGTATTTAAAATACCTTGTTGAAAGTATTTGGTGAAAGTAGTTAAATTTAGAGATCTTATCAGGATGGGATAGAAGTGGAATAAAAATATCCTCTTCTGTCTGATTTTTTAAAATGCAGATTTTTTCAAATGCTCCAAATGATCTGCTACTAAATTGGACAAGGTCAGACGAGTTTTTGATGCAGAATGTCCATCAATAATCACATGTTGCATCAAAACGTCTAACTACTTACAGCAATCAGGATGCAACTGAAGAGTTAGTGTGGGTTTTTTTTTAACTACAGAAAGTGAAAATCATCTTTTGACTAGAAACTATTTATGATAATATATAGTATTTTTTTTAAAAAAGCTTTTTCTAAGGAAATCAGAACTTCAGTACAATCACAGAATCTCTAAAATGCATATCTAAAAGATGCACAAGAGTCATTCATTCATTCATTCATTCATTTCATTTCATTCATTCATTCATTCATATATACAGACATACATAGCAATGAAAAGTAGTTGAGATATTTTTTTTTAAAAAAAACCTAATAGCCATTCTGAGACAATTGAACTGACAGCTTGTTTTGACAGCTGCAAAAGGAGGGAGGGGAGTTCTTCCTTTTAGAGTGTAAATATTTTTAAACATTGTATACAGTTGAATGATGTGAAGATTTCATTTTAGTAATTTAAAAACTCCTCCCACAAATATTGAAACTTTTTCTTGACTTTGTATATAATAGTAATTGAGGCTACTGCCAATCAGCTGAATCTTAAACTAGCAATATTGTAGATGGTAAGAGGTTTGTGTATGTTTAAAGTTAGGATTAGCTAGATTGTGCATGTGGGGGGGTGGGGGGAATATGGAGATGAGAAACATAGAACTTTATTGAATGAAAAATGTCTTCCAAACTGGAAATGTTTCTTTGGGATTAAACCAAGTAGCAAATGGGGAAAAAAAACTGTCTTGTTGGTTGTAATCTGATTTTCAGGGGTGGGGGTGGGGGGAGTCAGTTGTAAAAGTTAGTTGGGGCTGAACCTTTTCAATTCTAATCAAAGAAATCAAATTTTATTTGGTCAAATCAAATCAACTGATTCAACATTTCACTCTGATCATTTGATTCAAAGACATGATCAATCAAATCACCGATGAACTATATCTTTTATTTTGAATTTTGACATAATCATGAGTTTCCAGAACCTCTGACTTTCTTATGGCACGTGCAACATGAACACGAGAGACCCATTTTGGCATAGTGATTAAAACAACAGGTTAGAAACCAAGAGAAAGAACATTCGAGTCCTGTCTTAGGCACAAAGGCTGTCAGGTGATCTCAGGTCAATCACATTGTCTCAGCCTCAAGAAGGAGGCAATGACAAACCACTTCAGAGGAAGTTTGCTCAGAAAATTGTAGGGACTTGTCTAGGAATTTGTCCTCCAAGAATAGGACACAAGTAAACAACAACAAAAACAACAACAACATCAATGACCCTCCTTTTCTCTCCCTTGATTTGGGGATAAGGGAAGAGGGATAAGAGTTGTTGATAGGCTGTCACAGTCATGGAAACCTCCAGACCAATAAAAAGGCTCCAAAAGAGATGAAAATATCTATATTAGAATTGATTGGAGTTGGCTAGGCTCTTTCAATATTCAGTAATAATTTCTCAGTTCACATCATTACAGACTCAATGATGGGTTTTATATTCCTTTTTGAAGGACTTTGTATCTAATATTTTTACCATCCTTATTTAAATGTCTGCATGACTATGTATAGAGGAAACTCTTCTACATTTTTTGCAAGAGCTTTATTTTTCCTAATTGTAATAAATCTTTTTTTTAAGTTGAGCAAATCCAGAACATTGGTTTCAATTAAAAAGTAAGCCATTGCAACACTACCATTGCTTCCCTAAATTTTTCTTCAAAATGAGGACACAGGTATCACTAAAAATACAGAAGTCACAGGACTGCCTTAATGCTGGCATTTAAAAGCATACAGCCTTTAAATGTTTTAGAAGTTGTATCTTTCTTTCCTGCATACGGGTAAGTCCTCAACTTATGATCACAATTGAGCCCAAAATTTCTGTTGCTAAACAAGATGGTTGTTAAGTGATTTTTTGCCCCATTTAACAAACTCTAGTTGGTAAGGTAATCACACGACACCGTGACTGTCGTAAATATGAATCACTTGCCAAGCATCTGGGTTTGGATCACATGACCATGAGGATGCTGTAATGGTCATAAGTGTGAAAAATGATCATGTCACTTTTTTCAGTGCCATTGTGACTTCAAACAGTCACTAAGTGAATTGTTATAAGACAAGGACTCTCCGTATTGAGAAATTACAAGAAATGTGTTCCATTCTTCAATACACATCAGACATTACACTTTTTCAAGCAACATTGAAGGGGGAAACAATCTGCATGATGTTTATTTGATTTGACTGTATAATTGTTGAATCATTCAATCTGAGACAGAGTGCAGCTGAAAATGGGCATTTCACAGATGTCAATTTAAAGCCATTTCTAACTGCGTGAAAAAAGAAGAACCAAAACATTAGGGAATCAAAAGCCATCCCCAAAACATAGCCTGACTGGATATTTTTAGATTTCATGAGACTAGATGTGACTGAGGTTTATATGAATTACATTTGTATAAAATATATCACAGATCAGAATTTCCAAAAACAATTTAAATACTGCAAACATTTCTTCTAAAACACTTACATAAAGGTTCTAAACACAAGATGGGGATTTTCATTTAATGACACATTTTAATCTCCTGAAAGTATAATAATCGAGGCATGTCTAAAAGATCATGTTCTCTGTGTAAAGGATTTTCACCTACAGAATAGTTTATTGTTGCTTGATTTCCCCACAGTTTTGGGGAATATGACTCATACAATACATAAAGCAGTGCAACATCACCTTGGAAATGAGCTTCAATCAATAAATTTGTTCTTTATCCTAAGAAAAAGAACAAATTTTGGACTATGTTTGCTTTGTGAGAGTCCCTACTTTTTCAATGTTCGGTGGACAATTGACAGAAATTATGCAGTCGCAAATTTAAAGTTATTATGAGCATAGGAGCATAGAGAAACCAGATCTTTACCATTCTGTGTGACTGCATTGAATTCATGCTTCCTAGCAGAATCATTGCACTAATGAAAAGAAATAGATTTATAGAATTATATTACGGGGGAGGGGGGGAGAAAAATCTGTCTGTCTGTCTGTCTGTCTGTCTGTCTGTCTGTCTATCTATCTATCTATCTATCTATCTATCTATCTATCTATCTATCTATCTATCTATCTATCTATCGGTAGTGTGTATGTTCCAGCATAACTCTGAAATGCCTCAAGCAATTTCAACCAAACCTGGAACATAGATGACTTACTCTCTGGAAACAAATACTATGGGTCATCCCTAACACCTCTCGGTGTGTATGTTGTGTTACGATACAGTCTGTTGTGCCTTAAAATGGCTTCTACTGTACTGCTGTAAAATGGCTTCTACTGTACAGAGCAGTGGAGTTGCCATGGTAACAGCTTCACAGTACTCCACAAGGAGGCTCCCTTTGGTAAAAATCCAACATTAGGAATTACATTTGGTCTGGATATTTTCCCCCTGTAAGTAAACACCTGGGCAACCCTGAGTTATCAGCACTAGTTATGTATAAGAAAAAGTGTTTTTTGTTACCTGAGCTTGCCATGTGGTCCTTTCTTCTCTGGAGGTTGGTGATTCTGACAGATCCCATGGCATGGAAAGAGTGATTTACTCTTGACAAAAAATGGATGTTGAGGTTTCCCAATATCAGACCTCAACAGTTCCAAGGTAAATACCAGATCAAGAGTTTAACCCTCCATATGAATATTACGTAGGTTGGGATGGCTAGCCAGATGAGCTAATTCTACTTAAGGTTACATTAACAACATCTTTGAAGTCTGACAGGACATTGTTCACTCTCCCCCATGACTCTTTTAGAGTCCAAGAGACTATAGGGGTCTTTTCTGAAATGCTCTCTTCTCCCTGTCTTCCAAGATCATCCCCACATACCATTATATTATTGTCCATGATGACCAGGGATAAGTCCATGTTTCTCACAATAGCCATGAATTCCTGGATCAGCTCTGACATCTCTCCCCAAGGGAAAGTTAAAATCCTCCAGAACTGACATCTTGAGGGATCACCCACCAGTTAAAAGCATAGGCAGAAATGTTGTTATGCAGCTGGATGAGACCAGCTTCAATTCTCCCTTTTTCCAAGGAAAGGAATAAGGAGAACGCAAAGAGATGCTTTATATCTAAATCCATGGATAAGCTCCAGTATACTTTGGCATTGGCCCTTACTATAGAGGTCAGCCATCAGGGGCCTCAACCATAAGAGAAGGGAGGACAAGTTTGTAGGGAGAACACACCTGCAAAGGTTGCATGGTTCAGTGAAACTGTCGTTTGTTGCAGAATGTATTAAGACATGTAGCCACATTCTGCTACCAGTTTGTCTTTGTAAGATGACAAGAATGCCAATATATTGTTCTATATATTGGGAATCCACTTACTTTCTGATTATCCCACTTAGGAAGCTTCTGGGAGCTGGGACCTCCTTAAACTTTATAAAGCAATTTTTTTCTTTACAAATACAACACTTTATTGATATTTTTGAAAGTGTGTTTGTGTGGTGTGTGTGTTTGTGTGTGTGCGTGCGTGCATGCGTGCATGGTGGCCAGGTTCTCTACAATACCAACATAAGCCTTGCATGCAATAGTGTAATTTATTTGGGCAACCAGCACATGTCTGCATTTGCTAATGTCATCATGTGTAGGTTGAGAGGGCGAGAAAAGGAAATGAAAGTGAGTAATAGCATCTTTCTTTCCTGGTGTACTTTCCTACAATTCTTTGAATTCTTCCCTCAAAGCACAAAGCAATCTGGATTAAAGCAACTGAAGTTTCTGGCATGTCTTATAAATTAACTCATCTAATATTTCACCTAAGAGTCCCATTTTAAATGGTTGGTTAAGCCTCTCTCATCCCAGCCCACATGCTGAGTTTCTGTACAGAATGCATATTGTCTTTTAGGCAGTGGATAACTCCATTGGATATCTTGATTCTTGACAAACATTCTGAAAACCAAACCTCAGACACATCACAAAAAGTAGAGAGCTATTCAGATCAGAGATAATTTGAATATGTAGGAGATGCTCATTACCAGCTTTCTTTCTTTCATGCATTCAAACATTCATTATTTCTTCCTCCCTCCCTCCCTCCCTCCCTCCTTCTTTCTTTCTTTCTTTCTTTCTTTCTTTCTTTCTTTCTTTCTTTCTTCTTTCTTTCTTTCGTTCTCTATTTATGAAAGCTATTCTGACACTCCAATCATTTGATTCTAAGTGTCTTTAGTGATAACTGAGAATATACATAGCATCCTGATTATTATCAAAATTATCAAAAGTAATAGATGCTTCTGGTTGATGTCATGGCGAGAACGGCTTGGGAATTAGTGGGCTTCATTGAGCCTTGCAAAATCCATCTGGTATCTGCTGTCAGGGGTCAAAGTCACCTTGTAGGGGTGGTGAAAAAAGGAGAAGTGCTTGATGGACCATGAGGAATTCGCAATTTCCTCGTTATGACCAAAGCAAGCTCTCCCGAACAACAGCAGGGACAACAGCCATTTTTGGCAGTCACAAGCTGGGACAACCTGGACTATAAGATTTGTGCTGGAGCAGTTTGTGGACAGAGCATTGAAACTGGGTGAGATAATTTCCATGGGAAATTCTCTGGCTTCAGGAAAATATCTGCGAGCAAGGAAGTCAGTGTGCTTGGATTCTCTTTACTGTATATTTGTCTGTCAGGCAAGTGGACCCTCACGGTTGGGTGTCTGCAACTCTCTCAAAGTCTATCAAAAGTCTCACCCTGCGCAATGAATCGAAAAGTGTTAAAGAAAAATCTTTTTTTATATATATTAAATGTTTTATTCATTTTCATTTTCAATTTTGTACATTCACTTATATACGGGATATTTGCAATAATAATAATATAATAGTAAGAAAAAAAAAACCCCAACCTAAACACAACTCATAAACCCGACCTATCACTTTCATACACCCCTTCTTCTCCCCCTCCAACTTTCCTTTCTCCCTCCAACGATCACCCCTCCTACTTCCCTTTCCCCTCCTATCTTCCTTTCTCGCCTTCCTCACCCTCCTTCCCCTCTCATCCTCCTTACATTCCCCTCTTCCTCCCTCCTTACTTCTCCCTCTTCTTTTCCTCTACTTCTCACTATGGTGCATTTCTCTATTCCTTACGCCAAAAAGAAAAAAGAAAGGAAAAAAGCAATAAGAAAAAAAAAGAGAAAAATAAAAAGAAAAGATAAGGAACAACAGTATACAAGTGTATTCTTCTTATTCTATATATTGAAACTATATCTCCACCCACCCACCCACCCCCAATGAACCCCCCTCCCTAACCCCCTCCGACTTCCCAGGTCACACACCCGGCATAGTTCAGTACCATTCACCTTCAAAATATCTTATTAACAATAATAATGAAAATAAAATAAAAAAAACACTCCGAAAAAGAAAAAAAACAGAAACAAAAAAGTAAATAAAAAAAATTGAAAAATCTTTTGCATTATGCTCAGCCTCCCATCATTCTTAAAATTTAAACAGTGTGAATCATTCCATTTATATTTTGTCCTCGTCCCTTACTTCTTGGATATTTACCCCCATCTTCCTGTAGACTCTCCAGATAGCCTTTCTTAACCTTATATTCAAATATTAGTTTATACAAAAATCAATTTATCTTCATGCTTTCGCTACTCATCTTCCTATCCTTCGTTTCATGTCTCCATTCCTCCCAAGCCCAAATTGCATAAGATTAGGATCTCGCTCTTCACTTTAAAATCCTGAGCTTTTTATGTTATACTTCAAACATGTAAATTCGTAAAATGTGTGCCCAAAATCCATACCAGTTCGTTCAATCCCAAGATCCCTTCATCAATATCCCGCTCCACCTTCCTTTCTGCCCCACTCTTCCCAACTCCATTCATCCCAAACCGCAATTCAGATAAATCTTAGTCCCCGCTTTCCTCACAGAAAACGCTTCATACGCAGTTTGGATTGAAATTCAAATAAGTCCTATAAAAGTCCCGTATAATATCTGTCCAAAATAAGCAATGCTTCTTTCCATTCCTCATCAGTACACAGCTTTGCCATTTCATACCAAACAGAAATCCTAAAGTTTTAATCAGTCCAAAAGCTTAGAAAGTATTTTAAAGACGTCGCTGGATCTATATTCTTTACTCTTCTGCCCTTCCGAAAAGAAAAGGCAACCCTCTGCCTTATAACCACGTGTCCCGCTGCTTTGAGAATATGACTGAATCCTCAGTTTCCGCTCTTCTGCCTCTCCAGTAGGGGGAGAACAACTCCCTCCTTCTTATAACCAAGTAACTTGCTGCTTATCTTTCCTTCACCTTGTCCTTCCGCGTTTCCAAGTGAGTCAAGAAGCCCCGCCTTCAGAGTTTTATAATAAAAGTCCCGAGCTTCCGAAACAGAATTAATACGAAATCTTTGATTTCCAAATGTAACCGTGATTCCAACTGGAGCTTCCCATTTATACTTTATTTGACGATTTCTAAGTTCTTGGGTTAAAAAAGTATAACTTCTCCTTGCTTGCAGCATCTGGAGCGGGATCTCTTTAAAGACAAACAAATCATGGCATCGATTCGTAGCTTGTTATTGTAAAATTTTTGAGTAATCGCATTTCTGGATTCTCTTGTGAAAAAGTATATAATTATGTCTCTTGGAAGCTGTCGTTGCTCTGCTACACGCGAATTCTGGCGATGGATTTTTCGAATATTCCAATCAAAATTGAGTCCCGGACCTCCCACCGCTTGGCTGAAAGCTTCTACAAACGTCTGTTTCAAGTTCTCTCCTTTCTTTTCGGGCAGTCCTCTAACTCTTATTGCAGACGCCTTTCTGTTATAATTTATCATTGTAAGTTGTGTTTGAGTATCTGTAATCTCTTGTTGTAATGCTTGGATATTAGAAGTCAATTTAGAATTAGCCCCCTCCAAAGTTTCCAATTTCGTCTCCATTTCTTCAATATAATCTGTTAAAGTATACGTAACTTCAAACATATTCGCATTTATCTGGGCAATTTTGGTCTGTATTTTATCGCATAAATCCAACACAAATTCTTTAATTTCTTTTCTAAAGTCATTAATTATTTGAAAGAGAAGCTCCTGTGTCAAGGAATCTCCAGTAGATGGCGTAGGAGACAAAGGCAGCGATTTGGTAACAAGTTCTTTAAGCACGAGGGGGGAGGATTTTTTTGCCTGTTTAGACCTGGGAGACATTATAAATAAAATCTGAGAGTAGACAGATAAACAGTGTCTTCAGCTGGTCAGTTCTCCATAAATTATTTGTAGATTTTGCTCATTAATGAGTAGCGGTCTCCGGGGAAATAAAGCCAGTTAATTACGTCATCAATCACCAACACAGTAAAAACGCCATTTTGTATCCCAATTGCGCAGAGAAGTTCAAAGGAAGAACGAGGCTGGTGTTTAGATAGTTAAAAAAAAAACACATCACAGAAGTGAGACCCGCTCGTATTATCTTAAAAACAATTTATCATTGTCCTGAGTGCGGGAGTCGGCTGTCTAGGGCTGCAAAAAGGCAGCTGCAAAGAACTGGCTGGAGATAAGAGCTCAGTTACGCTGGAACTATTCTCTGTTCGCAGCCCCCCAAAAAAAGAAAAAGGGCTGTGAACTACGAATAAATCCTAACACCTGAGCTTCTGCCTGTCCCTTTCCGCCAGAAAGGGATGATATCTATTGATCTTAATTAGATATACAAACCAGAACTTTAAGAGGGGCTCCGTTGAGCTCCTCGGCGACAGGCTCCTCCCACAGGAAGCCTTAAAGAAAAATCTTAATGTGTAAGCAGCCATCCATTTTTGTAATGTTTTATCTGCTATGTTGGTTAAAGTTTATTTTGAGTTCCAACTGCTGAGCATTACAGATAGTCCTCGAATTAGAACCATCCATTTAGTGATCATTTGAAGTTACAATGGCGTGAAAAAAGTGACTTCTGATCATTTTTCACATGACCATTACAGCATGATCATGTGATTAAAATTCAGTCGCTTGGCAACTGATTCATATTTATGATGGTTGCAATGTCCCAGGTTCATGTTATCACCTTTTGTGACAAGAAAAGTCAACAGGTAAGTCAGATTCACCTAACAACCATTTTACTAACTGCAGTGATTCACTTAGCAACAGTGGCAAAAAGGTCATAAAGTGGGCAAAACTAACTTAATAAGCATCTTACTTAGCAGTGGGAATTTTGGGCTCAATTGTAGTCCATAAGTCAAGGACTACCTGTATCTCATTGTGTTGTAGGTTACAATCTGGGTAGATGAATGCCTTTTATAACTCAAATTAATTTCAATAGAAGAGGGCCAAATTAAACATTATTTTCACATTTAACTCAAAGATGTATTTCTCTGTGACTTGTTCTTATCTGTGTTATTTTAAAATTGGTTTGATCTATGTACAAGCCTCGGATCTCTACTTTTAAGGAATAATTGCAGTTCAATATATAGCAAACATAATGAGTTTTAAAGTTGTTTTCAGTAGTTTTCACACATAATAATGACCTACACATAAGAGTTTAGCATATCACCTGAAATACATTTTCTTCAATATTATTACAGATCTCCTTTTTTTACTGTAAAACTATGGCAGCAAACACCAGTTAGAAAATGGACAATAATTGCTGTGGGTTTCAAAGCCTTCTATAGTTGTAAAATGCCATTCTCAATTAATATGCATTAGTTCAAAGAAAGGCATCCATTAATATTCATGGTTTTGAGTGACAACTTGGCAGTTATTCTAAATGTGTATTGAGCTAGACAAGTGTATTTCATTATGAAAGTAATCATATGTTGAGGAGGGTGGGCGAAACCCAAATTTATACAAAGAGAATTGGTTTGGATTCAGGAAAATGTTTTGTTGCATAGTTAATACATTTCAAAGGAAAGTTAATAGATTCAGAAATATGTTAGGAAAAAATATATTTCTGCATGTTATTTTTTTCTGTTTTCCTTTAAAATCAAATAAAACTTCTCACTAACAATAGCACTTAGACTTATATACTGCTTCACAGCCCTCTCTAAGCGGTTTACAATCAGCCTATTTTCCCCAACAATCTGGGTCCTCATTTTACTCACCTTGAAAGGGTGGAAGGCTGGGTCAACCTTGAGCCGATGAAGATTGAACTCCTGACAGTCAGCAGAATTAGCCTGAAATGCTGCATTCTAATCACTGCACCACCATGTCTCCTATTACTGAGCCATACATGAATATTGCAAGTTGTAGCAATATCAACAACTGATTGAAATTTAATGCATTAATACAAATTCTTTTTATGCATTAAGCTTTAAAGAAAACCTTTATATTCACCTACAGAACTGTGAGTATAGTTTTCCCCTATGGTATATACCATATTTAATCAGCATTGACCATAAGAATGATCCTCTCCAGAAAACGGATTGATCCAAAAGATATAATATGGCTCCAGGGAAATTTTTTAGCTAATATAGGAAGATGTTCTAGGTAGTTGAAACAATTCTTTTGTGTATGTGTCTCTTTATAGCCCTTTCAATTCTTTGGAATCCATCAATCCAATAAAACACATAGGAAGAGATTTAAAGTAATCATAGGGCACTGGCAATCCATGAGAATTCCACATCATAAAAAAAAAAATCAGCCTTTTTTATTCTTTCCAACCTTTCCAATGCAGCCTTTTTATTTTTTCCATTTGTTTGTAAGCAACATAACCATCTGAAAAACAGAATAGAATAGGAATGTATTGGTGCTAAGAATTTTCCAGGCTGATCAACTGATTTGATAAAGTATTGTGCCTACAATATGCCTTAATTAATATCATATTCAAACAGTAAATATTATTTTAATACACTGCTATTTTAATATACTACTAAAAGTTTAATTTTTTTAGTATTTAAATTTAAGACCTTTGATAGAAAATACACTTTATTGAATTGCTTCTTAAAGTTACAGATCGGTGCCACTAGTTGGCTTCATGAGTTCTGTAATGTAACAAAAATTCCAAAATATTAATCTAAATGTTATGTTTCTTAGGGAATATCTGTATTAATCATACTGTTAGAAAGAACTTCAATGCTTCTGAATTTATTTTTTTGGTCTTTAAGTGGATGTATGTTGGTGATCACTGAATATTTTTTAATCAAGGGAAATACACTCTATGAGCCCGTTGTTTACCTATTCTCTTCTCACATACTTTAAATGGTAATTGTTAAATGGCAGATAATTTGAATGTTAGCACAAGGGGTGGGAGCTTTTGCTAAGAATCAGTGCTGATTTGATGGCACATAATCAATCAAGCAATCAAGCAAGCAATCAAAACCAGGGAGGGGAATGCACATTAACAATAAATTACAGCAATTGAATTTAATTAATATTGCATCTGCCTATTTTTCCAAAAGTAGGATCAACACATATGGTATAGAACCTAGGGAACACTAGGATATCCTTTGCTTCAGAGGTCGGTTCTGACAGTCACTACTGCCAGTTCACTTGTGGGTACGGCACACGCTTGATGTGCACTGTGCGTGCATGCACAATGCAATAAAATCCGCTCTGCGCATGCGCATGCGCAAAAGCAACAAACAAGACGGCGGCACCTGCAGCACCACCCAGAGAACCAGTTTGGGGGAATGGCAGGCCTGGGTCACTGCCAGTTCCAGTGATCCAGGCCACCAAACCACTACTGGTTCAGCTGAAGTGATCTGAACCAGTAGAAACCCACCACTGCTTTGCTTGCATTCACCAATGCTAGTAAAAAGACTGCATAATGTTCATCCAAATGGTTCAACTGTTAACTTCAGTATCTTTCTGGATTACATTGCTGGCAGAGATGTATCAGCCACTGTTAAGAAGTAATTCCAGTCATTCTTAGAGGCTGGGATTGGATCATTTCCCATGACATATAGTTTTCAATGTCCATTTGTTTGTTCTGCATCTTTCCACTTCAGACATGTTGCCTTTTCTTCCCCTGATAATTAATGTTTGTAAAGAACAATTACTTTCCCTAAAATCTAGGGTGAATCTAGCGAATATTTTCATTATGTTTCTAAGGATGTTCAGTTTTAAACATTTCTAACCGGAATAGGAATGATAAAATACAAAAAAGGATATATTAGTGTAATTGGCACTTCACTTCAGATAAAATTGTCCTGACTGTAATCCAGCATTAACACCCACAGGTAGAACAGACCAGGAAATCAATTCCACAGAAAGCCTAAAATGACTTCTAATGAAATTGGCTATGGCAACAAAATATTTCAAGTCTGATTGTGTTGACCCTTGTAAGTGGCTGTAAGTATAACCTTGAGGACTCTGGAAAAAGAAGCTCAACCAAGACATGGTAAGATAAAAGAAATCTGAGTCAAAAGCAGAAATGTAATTTGAGGACAAGTTTCAGAGTTGATCCCTCCTAGTTTTCTTAAAGATAAAAGGAAGCAACAGGGAAGTGCTCAGACTTGCAAGATTCCGTTACTGTAATCCTATCATAAAAATGGTAATAGACAGCATTCATAACTTTGGTTTCCTAGTCTGATCTGCCTGGACATACCTCCTCCTCTTCCTCCTCCTTCTCCTTGTAGTTCAGCAAATTAGACAGGTGTCTGCCTGAGCATTTACCAAAAGATTTGGTCCTTTTTACATAGGTGGTACTTTTTGCATTTTCCCTACTCACTGTGCATGGAATATATGTGAGGCACCAGTCTAACAAGTACTTTTAAGAGTGGAGGAGAGGCCATATTTCTATGTTACATGTATACCTACCGGGTACATGCCGACATAGGGACATTCAGTAATTCAATCCTTGATAGTTTTAAGGCTTGATATATTAAGACTATGAGAGTCAGCTTGATGCAATCCTATCAGACTAGAAACCAGGATACTGTGCCTTCCAGCCAGAGGTGGGTTTCAGCCGGTACGCACTGGTACGGGAATAACGGTTGGTGAAATTTAGTGTGCCTTCCCATACCGGGGCTTCCGGAGGACCCATACCAGAATGACCCTGTTGAATATTGAATATGCAAATACCAGCTGCGGCCTGATTGGCTGGTCATTTTGACAGTTGGTCTGAGTGCTAGTATAAATACCCTGGCCGTTCAGGGAAAGTTCGAATCGCTTGTCATCTCGCAATAAACATCTTTCTGATTCCATGGCTTGTAAAGGTGTGTTGTGAGGGACAGAGACGCAGGAGCCATGGATGCAAGACAGATCTTTATTATGACAGAGATGACAGCGATTCGAACTTTCCCTGAACGGCCAGGGTATTTATACTAGCACTCAGACCAACTGTCAAAATGACCAGCCAATCAGGCCGCAGCTGGTATTTGCATATTCAATATCCAACAGACCCCTACCCTGGCCTGCCTCATCCCACTCACTCCCTCCGCCCCCCTGGTCACCGGTCACTCGCCTGTCCACACCATGATTGCCCCACCCACCCACTTCCTTTGCCCACCCAGCCGAGGCTCTGTGGCTGCAGACGGGTAGGGAAGTGAGGGGAATGCTGCCTGGCTGCCTGCCCCCTCCAGAAGCAACTGGGCAGGCCCTGGGATGGTCATGAGCCACTGCCATGTGACTGCTCTGTGGGCGTAGCACCTGTCTGGACGCGGCTGCATCCGGCAACAGGATGCAAAGGAGAGGCCATCCAGCAGATTGTTCCAAGGTCAGTTGGTTGGCAGGAAGATTGTGTGGGGCTGGAGGTGGCAGGGAGGTGGGACATCAAGACCACCCTGGGTGTCTGCCAAGTTCACATATCATAAAAGAGGCATGGTTACCCACCCCTGAATTAGATCATAAGAGTTGTTGCCATAGGATAAATTGAATGTATGTAACTAATCCCCCCCCCCATTGTATTAAAGACCATTTTTCTCTATATGTTATGCCTCACACAAAGCCATATTGTGGATCATTTTAACTGCAACTTCTGGCTTTCAAAGAGTACAACTGTTGTTTTTCTTCTTCTTTACTTAGCAGGAGGGGAGTTTGTTCAAGAAAGATTTGCATTGCATTGAACCATGTCCTCCCGGAGCATGAGTTTGAGGCTGTGAATATTGCTGCCAGTTTCATGTTCAAAATGTGATGAAGGGCAAATGAAAATTACGCTCAATAGCCAACAAGCTGCTAAAAATGTCAAACAGCCCTCCACATGTAAATTAGTAGAGCGAATAACAAACACAAGGTGATAGATGGAACACTAACACAACAATGTTATTGAGTTTGAAATATGCTTTTGTAGAGGGAGGAGTACAGATTTTGAATCTAAATAGGTTCAGATGGGGGTGGATCCAATTGTCCTATATGTATGCTGCACTAAGAAATATTGAATGTTAAATGTTGCATTCTTGTTCTGATAAAGCATCGAAAAGCAACCTAACCCTTACCATTTCCAGGAGGTGGGCTACTCAAATAAATAAGTTACTAAACCTACTCTGAATAATGGAATTATTCCTCTCTGTATCAACATGTCTCCACTTATTTTTTTCCCCATTTCCATTGCCAAAGCTAATGGACAATGATTCATTTTAGTAAAGAAATTTCTAAGAATGTGTATGATTTAGCATTTTGACAAAGGCATTGCACTTTGTCTCTTCTGTCACCTGCTCAAACTTATACAGTATACTCTAACAGAAAAAGCTAAAATAGAAAAGCCAGACTTCTTCTTTTGAAACATCCTACACTTCAACTTCATTAAAATATTAAAATATACCATATTTTTCGGAGTATAAGAACACACCCTTTCCCCCCCAAAAGAGGGTAAAAATCTGGGTGCATCTTATACACTGAATACAGTATTTTTGGCCTCTTGAAAACCGGCCCCCACACATCCCTCCCTCCCCCAAAATTGGACGTACAGAGAGGTTGGGAGGCCTGCAAAGTGCTCCTGGAGGCTGGGGAGGACACAAATGAGGGGAAATGGGCCTTTTTTGTCTGTTTCTTCCCCCCCCCAGCCCCAGGAGTATTCTACAGGACTCCCAAAGCCTATGCATGCCCTGTTTTTTTGGAAAAAAACAGGCCCTTTTTGCAAAAGAAATGGGGCATTTTTTGCTTGTTTTTGCCCCCCCTCCAGCCCCAGGAGCACTTCACAGACCTCTCAAACTGTCTGCATGCCCCATTTTTCACAAAAAATGAGGCCTGCAGAGGGTTTGGGAGGCCTGCAGAGTGCAAAAACTTTTTTAAAAATTTACCTCTTCAAAATCTTAGTGTGTCATGTGCTCTTGTGTGTCTTATAGTCTGAAAAATACATTATTTAAAACATAAGATTGGAACTGATATTTTAGCAGTTAGACTTATATACCGCTTCATAGGGGCTTTCAGCCCTCTCTAAGCGGTTTACAGAGTCAGCATATCGCCCCCACAGTCTGGGTCCTCATTTCACCCACCTCGGAAGGATGGAAGGCTGAGTCAACCTTGAGCCGGTGAGATTTGAACAGCCGAACTGCCGATAACAGTCAGCTGAAGTGGCCTGCAGTACTGCACTCTAACCACTGCGCCACCTTGTTTCTTCCAGAAGAGAAAAAAATAACATGGGTGCTTGAAGACATTAGAATGGGTCCATATGTGACAAAGGTTAATTTTTATATTTTGAATTATTTTCTATCACAAAGACTTTTTGAATCTGCCAGTGAGGTTTTCATGTCAAACTAAATCAGCCATTCTAAATGACAGCGAAACGACTTCATCATTCCATGAAGTTCCAGAGAACTGTAAGAGGGGGAAAAAGGAGGGGGAAGGCACAAAGGTAAGAACCAACAAAATTGTCAGGTAGATGGATATAGTCACTTAATACCCAGCGTAATGGAGAAAGCTGTTGCCTTGATGTAAATTTATGCTTAGTGTGCAAAAAACATTCTCAGAGGTTTTAGATCAATGTCAGGCTGGTACCTACCATGGATTCAAAACTTGTGATAAATTCTAATTCAAATATATAATATATTCATTTCCTGAAGGTTTCTTTCTTTTCTTTTTTTTAAATTGCTTTGTTTCAATAAATTATAGCCGTTAGCAGCATTTCAAAGTACAATGTGTAACATCTTGGTTAACATTTTATTTTGCTTAAAAATGGCTGTGACTATATTTGCAAAAAAAAAAAAGAGGGAAAGGAAGAAGTCAGTGAAATGATGCACATTGGGATGGTGGTTCACTGACAAATGCACGCTGACAAAACTGTGGTGAGAAAACCGCGATGTCGAAATCGCTCCCACAACAGTGCACCGACAACAAAGCGCTGACAAAAGCGCGCCTTCAATAAACAACTAATAACAACCTAATAACCCTAACCCTAATCCTAACCCTAACCCTTACCTTAACTTAAATCGTGCTTTTGTGGGAGCGGTTTTGTCGGCGCGTTGTTGTGGGCGTGTTTATGATGTCACAGTTTTCTCACCACGGTTTTGTTGACGCGGTTTTGTCGTGCGCACATTTGTCGGGTCACGTGGGATAACACATCTTAAGTTCTCAGATTTATTGATAAAGTTTCAAATGCTATAATTGACTGAGATATATGAGTAGTGGCTGAGAGCTCAATGACAAGATCACACTATCAAGGCTAGTTGAAAGTTTCCCCCCTGTTTCTTGTCTCTCTCTAGATTCAAACATTGGCAACAGGGCAAAAACAGTAAATCTTCCACACTTGCTTAAGGGATGCAACATAGGTGACATAACCCCAGGAATAAAAATGGGTGATGAATTTTATAAATTAAATTAGTATTGGAAGAATGGTCTAATCCTTCCATTATCAATTTCACCAATGAATGAAAGTAACGTGACAAAAGCAAATTCAATTTTATTTCTTGAAATAAAAATAAAAGAGCAAATTCAGTAGCATTAGAAATATTGTGACACCTTTGGATTCATTCTACAGCATGACTGTAGATGCAGTGGCATTCAAGGGAATGGTCAAAATGGCAAAGAAGACATTATGATTCAAGCCTGGTCATTTTTGTATGTGCATCTCTGCTCATTGTCATGCTATGCCCATTACTTTGCCAACGTTGACCCTTTGCAACGTTATCCTCCCCACAGATTCTACTGCACACTTGAAACACTATTTACTGTTCTTTCATCCGCTGCTTAAAAAGAAGTTTGCACCCTGGATGTAGATGTGTAACATCCTTTGCTTTATACCTATATTCCAGACAATTAAGCAATTGAATCCACTCCTGTATCAGGAAAACTATTCTAGGAGACACATCAGGGCCATATACAATTATACATTCTAGAGAAAGTTGATAGTAGAATGTGTGTTGGTTTTTCAGTTTTGTCATTACTAAGGCACTTGTGGGGGGGGGGGATGTCTACAAACCTGAAGTCATTTAATGAATTATGTATATCTGTGACCTCAACATTAAGTGAAACCATTTTTCCTGTTCAGGGAGGACATGTGAGTTTACTTGCAAAGCTCCCATGAACATAACAGGAGCCTGGCTATTTCCAACTATAAAGGGTCAAGCTACTCTTTAGTGGCAGTAACAGATTTTCTAACTGCATACTATTGTGGGGAATAAGAAGATGACCTTGATGGAGATATGTATTCAGGCCAGTGATGGGATTCAATTTTTTTTTTACTACTACTTTTGTGGGGAACTAGGGGAAGGATACTGCAAAATCCCCATTTCCTCCTGATCAGCTGGGACTTGAGAGGCAGAGAATAATATGGGGGTGGGGCCACTCAGAGGTGGTATTTACTGGTTCTCTGAACTACTCAAATTTCCGCTATCAGTTCTCCAAAACTGGTCAGAACCTGCTGAATGCCACCTCTGATTCCGGTCCAGGCAAAAAGGGCCTGAAACAAGAATTAAGTCCATAACAAGATAACACTTGGAAGCAGCTCAAGCATACCTCCCTAATTCACTTTAGAAGGAAGAGAGAATATGGCACAATCAAACCTGCAATATTCTCTTATTATAGCCAACAGTTTTAGCCTTCCTATAGACTTGATTTCCTAATCTGGCCTATGTAGAAGGGCTGACAATTATCAAACACAGTAGCAATTTTGGAGGGCCCTTGAGTGGCTTTAGAAAAGATATTTTTGTCTATTTCTTATGCAGACTTTTCTTTGACATTGGTCCTCTTGGTGGACCAATATTAAATATTTTAGTTCTTTTTGGCTGTTTTTGTAAGCAACCAGAGATATTAAAGGTAAAGCATGACTGTATCTATTGGCAATTGGTTTCAGGTGCTGGGCAGAGACACTCTTGAACCCAGTTTTTAACCAACAAATTCTCTCCATAGCAAGACTGAACAAGGAAAGGTTATTTGCTAATCACTGTGACAGAAAGGTAAGCATAAGAGATAATCTAGCTATTGAATGGATTTGCACTTTTAGAAATTTTAATCATGGTGAATATTAGTTAGCTAAATTCTTGCTTATCCACATTGTTGTTGTTGTTGCTGCTGTTGTTATGGCTGATTTCCTACAATTGGGTTTATCCTCTGGTGATGCAATGGTTTAGCTGTTTTTTATTCTTCTGCAAGACTGCAGTGATTGACCACTCTGTTTTTAGACTACAAAATTTGGAAGGCAAAAAGTCCTTCTTTATAGGTAGCATTGTTTTTTCTTCTTCTGGCTATCATTCAATTGTAATAGTGGTTCATCAAGCAAGGTAATACACTGGAGCAAGTGGAACTAAGCATATAAATATTTATATTTGGCTCATAACGAACATGAATTAATGTAGGGGCAGGGATATTTCAAAGGGACTGCTTATGTTCTTTGTGACTTGTGTGGATCTAATATTCTACTGAAGATTTCTGCTTGTATGAATGAGTGAGAACAGGGGTTGGCAAACTTAAACTGAGTGTTTAAGAGCCATTTTGACCCATTTCCCACAGAAAATAAAACACCAGGAGCCACAAAGGTCCTAATCAGAAGCCCCCTGTTCAATTCTGGAGCTGACTGGAAGTTCAGTTCCCCCACCATAGAGTCTCCTCCTAGTGCAGCATACTTTTTCCTCTACCTGTCATAACCAAAAGCCCTATCAATTGTGGAGACAACTGGAAAAACCCTCCCCTTGCCATAGAGTCTTCTCCTGGCACACTGTACTCCCCTCCCCCACTGGAAGCTCCTCTCAAAATTGTTGCATCGATTGGTGACAGAGCTGCAGCAGAGGGAAGAAAGAGCCACATGCGGCTCCAGAGCTGCAGTTTGCTGACCCCTGAGTGAGAAAGATGTCAGTTCTATGCTTCTATAGAAAACTTTCTTGAAGACTTCTATAAGCAATAGCAAACTAAGGGTTAAGCAACTGCCATTCAATTTGACACATATTGGTCTATTTCATATAGTGGTCCAATAATAATGCACTTGAAGTGATTATTGCCATTGTAAAATACTAACTGAAAATACATAATGCAATGCGACACATGGGAGTGCACGTCTAAATGAAAGCAGGGCTCGTATATTGGTTGTTTTTTTTTTTTACATAGAACCTGCCAGTCAAATCAAACCTTTATGAAGAGCCAGAAAGCAATTTTCAGTCATATAGAATATATCATCCAGATCAAAAGAGCCAAGGTGGCGCAGTGGTTAAATGCAGCACTGCAGGCTACTGCTAGATCAGCAGGTCAGCGGTTCAAATCTCACCGGCTCAGGGTTGACTCAGCCTTCCATCCTTCCGAGGTGGGTAAAATGAGGACCCAGATTGTTGGGGGCAATATGCTGACTCTCTGTAAACCGCTTAGAGAGGCCTGAAAGGCCTATGAAGCGGTATATAAGTCTACTGCTAAGTCTACTACTGCTATATCAGATTCTTTGAGGTAAATCCCTTTCACTTGGGTGTTTAAATTCCAATAAAATGCAGGTCATATTAAAAGAGTGGCTTTTGTTTCACCTTTTCTCCCCTTCTTTAATTCATTTTGAGTTTTGGAGAACAAGTGTTTTATTGAGCATGACGTCTGAAAGAGGTGCTGTGCAAAGAAAACTTGCAAAAAAAAGGCCCACATATGCTTTGAATAATAACAGTCTGGCGGTTCCTGGCCTTCCTTGTTCCTGTTTGCACAGTCTGCTTTCCATGGGTGAACAGAAGATTATCCAGGTTCCAGCAAAGGCTCTAATTCTGGAACCAGCTTATTCATAAATGCATCTGGTGGAATTCAGCAGGACAATCATGTGCATACAAACTTAATAACTACATTAGAGCATACATACTATAATATCCCATGGAACTGACTTGTGAAACTCGTTCTACTTCTGTTTGTTATGTTACAGCTTAGAGTACATATCTTGCATATAAAGAGTCCCAGACTGAGTTTTTGGTAACTTCAGGTAGGATTGGAAAATTCCTGAAATTCTGACGAGGCAACAGACATCTGTATAAATAATTCTGAGTTAGGTAGACCAGTGTGTTGATCCACTCAATAATATTGAGTTAGAAGTGCTACATTACACTGAAGTGGGATTAAAATAATAAACTATTCAATACCATAAACATGAGTTATTTAGCCTGGCTAGCAATATTATATATTCACAGTGCAATCATTGTAATTTAAAAGTGGGTTAAAGTTTTTAACTGGCTGTACTTAGTTCATAGAGATATTAAGCAGAATATGTATCCATAAACATATACCAATGTTGAAAAATCTGCTAATTTTTTAAAAATATAAACATGTTTTGTTTCTCCACAAATCAGTAAAAACTAATGGTCTTAGTCTTGTTCTATGGTTCCTGTAGAAGATGACCAGATTGAGCTTGAGAGAGAGGTCAAAAGCATCATCAATCTCGAGTCCCTTCATTTCCACAAGAGATCTAAGTCCAGCCCACCTTAAATACCATTGACTCTTATCTACCACCAAGTACCGTATTTTTCAGAGCATAAGACGCACCGGAGTATAAGATGAACCAAGATTTTTGAAGAGGCAATTTAAAAAAAAAGTTTTTGCACTCTGCAAACCTCCCAAAAATGGCCTGTTTTTCGCAAAAACTGGCCCATGTTTTGTCAAAAAAAGGACATGGATAGCCTTTAGGAAACTTATAGAGTGCTGCTGGGGGCTGGGGGGGGCATAAAATGACCCATTTTGCTCATTTCTGCCCTCCCCAGCCCCCAGGAGGTTCTGAAAGCTTCCTAAAGGCTCTGCATGGCCATTTAGGTGAAGCGGGTGGGGTTTTGGGAGACAAAAAATGCTGTATTCAGTCTATAAGATGCACCCAGATTTTCAGCCTTTCTTTCTTTTTTTTTTGTGGGGAAAATGGTGTGTCTTATACTCCAAAAAATACAGTAGTTCAGATTCTTGTAGAGCGTTTAAGATTTCAATAACTTTTATATTAATTTGAAGAGAGTGGATTTCCTGATTTCTCACTCTTGGCAGCTCCATCTCAAACAAAGAAACAGGCTGACATTGCCTAGGATGCAGTCTTACATATGTAGAGAATATTAGAGCTGCTTGTTTTTAGTTTAGTCTAAAGTATAATTAAAAGGGATTTCCTTTCAGCATTGAAAAACATGTTGGAAAAGCATCCAAGTATCAATATGACCAGTCAAATTTCTCCCATATAGCTAGCACATGTAGCTAGGAATATTGAATATTAAATCAATTGTCATGGCATGAAGGTTCAAAGGAACAAACTTTTCAACATGAAATTATATGTCCATTTTTATTCATTGGTGGATGTCTATTGTCACAAGATAACTATACTTTGGTTAATAAATACACTTATTTGATCCTTCTTCTTAGTATGAACTTGGCTGTATATCTATAAACAGAAAATATTTTTAATACAATGAATCTTCCAGGTTTTTTTTAAAAAAGATAAAATATTTAATTAAGAAATCAATGTAAATCTTAAAACAAAATTAAAGTTGAACATGGGGAAAGATTGATTCTCCACTGAGTTTTGAATACTAACTTTTAAAAGGGGAGCTTGAAAGCTTTTGTATTCCCCCATGTTTTAAAGATGCATAAGAATGGCACCTCCGTTATTGACAAGCTATCATTCTGAATTGCTCTGTGACAAGCACATACAACATGGTGCATCTTCTTCAGGGGATCCTCTCAAAAATGTCCAAGGCAGATAGGAGACAATTCAATTAGATTCATTAAGGGGTGAATGTTTGTTTATTTGTTTTTTAAATCAATTTCACATTCCCCCCCCCTCCTAAATAAAGAAAAGATCTCCATTTGAGATTTTTTAGAAAGGTAGGGAGGAAGGAATAGAGAAAGGAAGAAAGGAAGAAAGGGAGGGAGGGAAGAAGGAAGGGAGGAAGGAAGGAAGGAAGGAAAGAAGGAAGAAAGGAAGGAAGAAAGAGGCAACTTTAGTTTTTACAGTAAAACAAGATATAGTGTGATGTGTGAAGCCAATTATTGAAAAATAGGAAAAAGAAGGAGAAGGAGAAATGAATTGGATTTCAGTGCCTCTGGAAGATTTTCTGCTCAGTCTTATTTTTATCTATCTTACAAACAAAATATTTTTTTAAAAAAACTGGCTGGTTGATAGAAGAACCTGATAATGACATCAAGTGAAGAATTAATTTATGGTTGATGTTGTTTTGCTTCAGCATAACATTGATTTCCATTCAACCTTACTGATAATTAATGGTTGATTGAGAACTGTTCCATAGTTTGAATTTGCATATGTTTTAACACGTCAAACATCCTCCAAAGGAAATTCTAGGGAGGGCAGTTAATTAGCTATATTTCCCTAACTTTCTGTGCTTAAGAACTTTTTCTGCCTCTATCTACTAGATGTAATGGGAAAGGTTAGTCAATAGTCATTTAAATGAGCACTTGAAAATTATTTTAGTGTTTGTTTTGGTCTTGCTGTGTTAGCCAGATTCCAATTATTTCTCTTAGGTTTTGTGGAGGGTAATAGGATCTTTTGAACTGTTTGGTATGAATGCTCTGCAATCTTTAAAAAAAAGATATTGAACTCCATTTTGGTAACATTTTGAAGAATCCTTGTTCCAGAAAATACTGAGTCCTATGGAATATTTTTCCTATAGGATTGCAAGTCCTTATTAGCTATTTTCCTTTCAGTGGAGGATGGGCAGTACAATGACTCAGTGGGTAAGGCACTAGCTTGTTGGCTGGAAAACTGACAGACCACATTCGACACTCGAGCTTAGTGCATGGGGTAAGCACCTGTCTTAACATAGCTCCTGCCCACCTAGCACTTGAAAGCATGAAAATGCAGGTAAATAAATAGTGGGGAGGAAACATTAGTCTGTGACAGGGGTGTCAAACTCAATTTCATTGAGGGCTGTATCAGCTTGGGGTTTGACCTCGGGAGGCGGGTTGTGGATGGCCAGGTATACAGCACTCATGTTAGGGGTGCCTGTGGTGGCCTGAGAGCTCTGCTAGTGAAAATGGGCTGTTTCCATGGCAGCCCTGTGGGTCAAATCTAAGCACCCCAGTTTGACCCTCCCCCGCTCTGTGATGTCATGCTGGCTATATGGCCACAGAAGCATCTTTGGAAAGTGTTGGCTCATGACCTCAAAACAGAGATGAGTGCCATCCCCTAGGGTTGGCAATAACTAGCAGAGTATAATCTGCAGGGTTGCCTTTCCCTCCTTCCAATGGAGTAGAAGTCTGGTATGCAAGTTAAGAAGGGTGTCAGAAGAGATTTTTAAAAAATGTCAAAATAATGGCTGCAACCGCGTGATTGACGTTTCACTATTTTGTATGTGCTTTGCATACATGAACAGGCAGGGTTCTAATCACATAGCAAGGCATGCTATCTTGAATGGAATAAATGCTCATTGACTTTTCACATACACACACACACACACACACACACACACACACACACACTGCCCATAACCTCCACAAATATCCTTTGGTGTAAGCTTTGTTTGATCTTCATGCCAGGAAATGAATATTTTATCCATTTCACTTTCAGCATGCCAAGAAAATCTTCAAGGTACAGAACTGGGCCAGCATGTGGCTGTTAAACACATATTTTTTTTTTGGGGGGGGGGGAATCTACATTTCTTTTTTACTAGTTCTCATTCAATGTGATGGAAGAGAACGAACAACTCCAAGGAGAAGAAATTGCTTTCTTCTGACATTTGCTACAATAAATATGATATTAAAATCTGTTTTACAGGCCTTGCAGCTTTGGGAGATCAATGCCCAGGTACCAAGTAAGGGGTTCCACAGGCCTTTCCTTCCATCATCTTATGATGCTTCCTCAGTGCAATAGTTCAGAATTGGGAATTTCTTTGCAGTAGATTGGTTAGTGGTTTGTTGCTGGCTGGAGATGGTGTCCATTCAACTTTGATTGGTCATCCTTGTTGGTTTGCAATCAACCAGTAGTATTTTTTCCCAGGTGACTGTGGTTGGCTGTAGGATATGGTGATCTTGGTTTTTTTTTAATTGCATTGATATATTCTGCAGTTCACTGATGAGGCTGCTGCCATTTGCCTGGGATAGGACAAATCCAGGAACCTATTTTGTTTACAATATCAGTTCTCCTGGCAAGGTGTGCAGTGTTTTGATTTACCCAAAAATTCGTTGTAGGTGTCTATACAATTGTGGGCCATTGTGATGCCGAGTGGTTGGAATAATCTGCTGGTGGTTTCACATGCATTTATATTGCCTGAGAGTGTTATTGTAATGCTTCTTGTGATGTCTTTCTGGTGTTTGTATTGCTTCGTAGAGCATTTTTTTGTGTGTGTAATGAAAGGAGAGGGGATTTCTTTTGGAATGTACTGTATTTAGAGGTAATCATATTATGTAGCTTTTTTTTTTTAGTGTTGTGAGCTGCCACAGTTGACAAAGATTCCTATGCAGCTAATCAATAATCAAAAAGTTATTCCTAATGTGTACTCTCTATGTACATCCTTGAAGTTTCATCCCATTAGTTCTAGTCTGGACCAAAAGTTAAAACATTCCAGATGGTTTTTGGAAAACCCGTAAACTGGAATGTTGATTGGGCATTTTTTTAAAAAAATATTATTAATTTGGGAGAATCCACAAATCAGCACTATTGGTGCTTCTGGATCTGGTTCTTTGTAGTTCCTGGGAGGTTTATGTTGTTTTCTGAGAGGCATTGATGCATTTTTCTATATAGTTTGGGGATGAGATTATTCTAATTTTCTTGGTATGTGCTGGCATCTCCAAGCAAAGTTTCTGCTACAATATGTGAATGTAATATTTTTTTTCCATTCATGGTGATTGCAGTTATTCCTTTATCTGCTGAAAGAATTATATTGCTAGAATCTGACTTTAATTTATTCACATCTGCCTCTTCTTGCCTGCTAGTTTGAGTGAGTAAATTGGCTTGTTTGGACAATGATATTCAGTCTGAAGTTTGATTATCTTTTCTGGGAGAGTCCTGCACCTTGGAGAGTGCAGTTAGATCTGAGAGGAAGAGCGGGATGTCTACATTTCAGTGTACTGAAAGAGTTGTTTTTGCAAAAAAATGGATCTTTCCTAGATGACTTTTTTATTGGAGAAGTCTTTGGTTATGCCCTTTGATGTTTGGATTTGAGGGAGGGGGGTTAAATTCAAGTTAATTCCACCTTCAGACCAGTTCTCCTTGATGCTGTTTGGAGGACAGACAAGTGAAGGTGTTAAAGGAATATTCAATATTATGACCTTGACTAATATATGGAGCTTCTGGCTCTTTGAAATCCAGTGACGTCTAATCAATAAAACTTCACCCTTGTGCACTTGTTTCTTTCATTTTAAGTGTTAGTGAGTTTAATGAATCCGATGCCTTCTGAGTATGATTTGCACTATATTAATAGACCGAAATCCCAGGCACACTTAACTGCAAGCAAGCATCAATGAAACCTTCTGGGGAATCCTGGACAGAACTACATTCTTAAGGGTGTGAATGTTAAGCATGAATTCTGAGCCTCACAAGAAAATGCTTTGCTTCTTGTCACAATAGAACGGCTTCTGAATCTTATTAGATGACATCATTCTCTGCTGTCTTGGCTAGATTGTGTAAGTGATGGCGATGGTAAATCTACTTTCCCTCCTAATTGCTCCTCCCCATAGTTGATCACTGTCACATGGAAGGATGATAGGAATCATTTATCTTGTTTGCTTTAGGCCAGGTTGTAGCTTGTCCTTCATGCACCGGAGCTGAGGATGAATAAAATTTAGGTTCTATCATTGCTTGCAAATAAAAGGAAGTTGGCAATGTACATTCTTTGTTTAAAATGTGACATTTGCAGCACTTAAGTTCTTCAGTGTCATTTCATCTTTTCCTAACTTGATGCCATATTTGTTATTTATTTATTATTTATTAAATTGATATAGCAATAGCAATAGCAGTTAGACTTATATACCGCTTCATAGGGCTTTCAGCCCTCTATAAGCGGTTTACAGAGTCAGCATATTGCCCCCAACAATCCGGGTCCTCATTTTACCCACCTCGGAAGGATGGAAGGCTGAGTCAACCCTGAACCGGTGAGATTTGAACAGCCGAACAGCCGAACTGCAGTCAGCTGAAGTAGCCTGCAGTGCTGCATTTAACCACTGCGCCACCTCGGCTCATATGCCACCTGCTACGTCCTGAGGTCTTGAGAAAGACATGCCAATCAATGGGCAACAGTAATCTGTTGACTCCGGCGTGGGTGCAGGCTCATGGAAGCCGGGCAGGCTTCCTATTGGTTAACAGTTAACAGCCTGCATATAAAAGGCTGTCAGTTAAGTTCGTTGCTTTGTTCGTTGTCAGGTATGTTAATAAACGGTTATCGTTATATTGGTCTCCTGGCATTACTTCAGAAATTTTTTTTCCACTGGTGATGAAAGTGGGATCCTGAGAGAGTAACCACTAGTACAGAATAATGTCTGATAATGATCCGCAGCATGATGGCTATACCTCCATTTGCCGCATTTTTGTCTGAGAGAGAGTCATGGGAGGCATTATTCAGTGTTTTGAATGCTTCCTTATCACCCATGACCTGGCTGGGATAACCATAGAAAGAAAGAGGGGTTATATTTTTCAGTCTATGTGGCCCAGAGATGTTCTCAATGGCCCGGACATTGGCAGCCCAATGCCTTGGGAAGTCGTAGTGGCCAAGCTCAAAGGACACTATGCACCAGCTCCATCCCGTTTCACTAGACGTTTTGCATTTTGCAGGTGTGTTCAAAAAGAAAATGAGACTATCAGTCAATTCATGGTAACTCTCAGACAAGCCGCGGTTTATTGTGAGTTCCCAGATTTCGATGAGGCATTACTGGAGCAACTGCTTTATGGCAGCAGGGATTTAAGGCTTTAGCCTGCTAGCTAAAACAGAGCTAACCTTAGCCATTGCCTTAGATGAAGCTCGAGAGGCTGAACAGGCAACCCAGTGGGTGGCCAAATGCTCTCCTCATCAAGCATCATGCCCTAATTCTGCAGCTGCTCATCCTAGGGTTTGGGAGTTACCACAATCTCCGTGGGCAATAATTCATATAGATTTTGCTGGGCCAGTACAGGGGCATACTTTTTTGGTTGTAGTAGATGCATTTTCAAGGTGGATGGAAATTGCATCCATGAATACAATGACATCGGAGGCCACTATTAAAGAATTACAGAAACTATTTTCCACGCATGGACTACATACATTAGTGTATGATAATGGCCCTCAATTCACGTCAGCGGTGTTCCAAGCTTTTTTTAGCAAGGCTAGGAATTAGACACGCATTGGTAGCACCTTATCACCTGGCCAGCAATGGCAGAGCGGAACAGGCAGTCCGCTCTGCTAAAGACACTTTGCAACGTTTAAGTTCAGGTCCTTGGGAACAGAAAATAAATCAGTATTTATTGCCCCAACATTCAACACCATGCCCTTCAACTGGTAAAAGTCCAGCTGAACTATTAATGGGACGGCATCTTCGCACCATTTTGGACAGGTTACATCTATATTATCATGCAAATGCTGTCCCAGAGTTTGCAGAACACACTTGTAATTTTGAGTTGGGGGAAAGAGTATATGCAAGAAATTGTATAGGTGATCCTAAATGGGTCAGATAATTCAAATAACTGGCCCGTGTTCTTATAGGGTCCAGTTAGATGATGGTCGGCAATGGCGACGCCACATAGATCAACTTAGGCGCTGAAATGCACAGATAATTCAACCTGATAGTGCCCCATTGTCCAATTGTTCGTCCTTGCCACCACAATCAGAAGACAACATTGTCTGACCAGCCTGCTACGAATCCGGTTTCAACACTTCTACAATTCCCATTTCTTTATCACAGGAGCCCTTACCTTTTGAACCATGCCTTACAACAGGGGAGGGGCCTCTGGGGGGACCGGCTGAGGAGTCGGCAACGTCAGAGGAGATGCAAGAACAAACATCTTCTCCGGCGGAACAGAAAGAATTACGGAACTCAGAAAGGATCTCCAGGAAGCCCGCATATCTCAGAGACTATGTGTGTACCATCCTGGGGAGAAAGGAGTGCTATGTCCTGAGGTCTCGAGAAAGACAATCAATGGGCAACAGTAATCTGTTGACTCCAACGCGGGTGCAGGCTCATGGAAGCTGGGCAGGCTTCCTATTGGTTAACAGTTGACAGCCCGCATATAAAAGGCTGTCAGTTAAGTTTGTTGCTTTGTTCGTTGTCAGCTACATTAATAAGCAGTTATCGTTACATTGGTCTCCTGGCATTACTTCAGGAGAATATTTTCCACCACTCATCTCATGGTTCGAGGCATCTCTGAGTGGCTTACAATATAATAAAAAATAGAATATAAAAAATGATGAATATAAAAAGGGATTAAACATACAAAATATTAAATGCAGACTAAAAGACCACATGTTTGGTGTTGGAGCAAAGTAGTACTTCTATGTCACTGTTTCAACTATGTACAGCCTACAACTTCTCCATCAGGGCACCCCACCAACCAGCAGAGTCAGATTTTAAGGCTCTTCCTGAGGGCCATAAAGATGGGTTTGCATCTCAGTTCCAGTGACAAGATGTTCCCAAGGGTGAGTGCAAGGGCAGAAAAGGCTTTTCTGAGCCCTACCATTCAAAATTCCTTGACTAATGTGGTTCGCAGTAGACCCCTTCTGCTAAAATGAATAAGGCAGGACATTAAGGCAAGATGGTTTCTCAAATATTCTGGACCCATGCCATAAAAAGTTTTAAAGTTCATGATCAAGACCTTGAACTGAACCTAGTAGCAAATTGGAGGCCAGTGAAGTTCATGTATGTGTGGCAGTTACATATGCCACACTAGAAGCCTCCAGAATTGTTTGCATCGCCACATTCTGGACCAATTGTAGCTTCCAAATACTTTTCAAAAGTAGTCACATGTGAAGTGCATTGTAATAATCCAAACGGGAGATGTCCAGAGCATGCGTTACTGAGTAAAATATGGTGTTTGTATCTATACTACACAGTATCCACTTGAATGTATGTTTTTTGATATGGTTTCATCTATTCCTAAAATGATGCTCTTATCATTTAAAAGAAAGGATAGCTTTTGTCCTTTAATAATAATGGCAATCCCTTGGTTTATGATTAGGTTATTCAGTGAGAAAAGATTGATGTTTCTGTGTGTCAGAGGTGGGTTGCTAATTTTTTACTACTGGTTTGAGTGGGCTCCTGTGCATGCTTGTGCGTGTGAAGCATCCGGGCGGGTGGGCAGAGCCTCCAGCTGCCAGTACTACTGGTTCACCCGATGCAGGCTGAATCGGCAGCAACCCACCTCTGGTGTGTGTGTGTTGTGTGTGTGTGTGTGAGAGAGAGAGACAGAGAGAGAGAGACAGAGAGAGAGAGACAGAGAGAGACAGACAGAGAGACAGAGAGACAGAGAGACAGAGAGACAGAGAGACAGAGAGACAGAGAGACAGAGAGACAGAGACAGACAGAAACACACACACAGAGAGACAGAGACAGAGACAGACACACAGACACACACACACACACACACAGAGAGAGAGAGGGAGGGAGGGAGGGAGGGAGGGAGGGAGAGAGAGAGAAAGTCCTTCTTCTATATTGCAGGATTTTACAATTCCCACTAGCACAAAGCTCTGTATATTTCATCCTTCACTTTCCTGTATTTTCTAGGGACTCTTCAAAATCAGATTAATATAGTTTTGCCCAAAGTACTTTGACCTACAGGATTTCAAGTTTATTGGTGGGTAAATAAAGGTTAAGTCCCAGAATAAATAACAAAAGATTGAACATGGATTTAAAAGTCTTATGTTGCTCATACTTGAATGTTGACCTACTATTTAGTAGTCCTGCACTTTACCACTCCTAAACTACTATAATGGGGATCTGACAATAGAGGTGACAAATGGATTGCTTGTGAGAAACACATTTTATTATATTATCAGCAGACAACGGCTGCAGAAGGCAAAGAACTGACTCTATAAATTAAAAAGATAACTGGAAGTTATTCCCCCTGGAATTGTATCTCTAAATTATATACACACTGAATTGAATAATCCTCTTCTCCTAGGAGATTATATATGACTTTTCATGTTTGGCTTTCTTTTCTCCAGCAAGTAAATTACAGTTTTTGTTTATTCCTAGAAGTATATTAGGAGCAAAATGGTCCATACCAAACTTAGAATAGTATAAGCAGAACTCTTCAGTATCCAACTTTGATTCCACCCAAGCCATAGGAGTTTCATCCCACATGCCAGGTATCCTCATAGGAATCAAAGGATTCCTGCAAATAAATTCATTTAAACTCTGATAAAAAGAGTTATGGATAGGGATCATAATGTGTGTGGCTGTTTCACTATCTAGAATTCAGAGAGTCATTTTTAATACCACAATCATAGTATAAGATAGAGAAGCTATTAGCTGCACAATACATTCCATGGCTTAGGGACATTATAAGCAACAAGCTTGAATATGTGCCCTTCAAAGAGTGTAGCATTCGAATAATGCAGGTAGTCCTTGACTTACAACAGTTCATTTAGTGATTATTCAAAGTTACAATGGCACTGAAAAAATTATGACCAATGTTCACACATATGACCTTCGTGACATCCCCATGATCATGTGATCAACATTCAGATTCTTGGCAACTGATTCATACTGATGACTGTTGCTGTGTTCCAAGGTCATATGAGCACCTTTTGCAACCTTTTGACAAGCAAAATCAATGGAGAAGCCAGGCTTACTTAACAACTGTGTTACTAATGTATCAACTGCAGTGATTCACTTAAAAACTGGATCTTGCATGTTTTTTTTGGGGGGTGGGGGGAGGGAAGGACATACTTTCAAGGACAGAAGGAATGGAATACTTCAATATTATAATATTTTAGGACTGCTCCGAGCACAGTAATCTGACAACGAATGTTAATCCAAAAACTTTATTGCATTGGCAAATTTACAGTATCTTATCTGTCTTTAAATGTATTGGGCAGAGGGATTTTGTTCATTTGAGGCTTTGAAAGGCATTGGCCCATTTGAATGCCCAAGCTCAATTTCTAAATGAATATAGTAAATGAATCAAATGAGAACTGCTACGTGCTATTAGGATGTTTTAAAGCACTAGTGGAGTTTGGCAATCTAGAATTGTTCAGATTAAATGCCATAGGCCATCAATGGTATTAGCTTTGCAAACATCATTAGTCTGAGCAGTAGTCTTCCCCGCAGTCACTTTTTCTGAAGCCCAGGAGCCATGAAATCCCATGTTTTAAAAATTTAACATATTGTAGGCTATTTTTTTCTTTTGTTTAAATGCTCATGAATATGTGCATGCTTAAGAACAATTCTGTTAGGAACATACATAAGATTCTTTCTACAAGGAACCACAAGTGTTTTTACCATTTAGACATATTTGCTTAATTGACTAATCTAAGATCTTGTTTGGATTAATTGCACATATTATAATGGAATTGCCCCCTGGAAACTGCAGCTGGTCCAGAATATAGATGCTATGGATATAGATTGTAGATTGTAGATTGTAGAAGTTTATTTATATGCCACCCTTTTCCCTGGGGGGACTCAGGGCGGCTCACAACCCAAGGGGGAGGGGGAGACAAACTTTTAACATATAAGACAATACATAATTAAAAACACAACATTCATACCATTCGGGCGGGTTACAGTCTTAGCCCCAGGCCTGACGGGATAGCCAGATTCTGAGGGCTGTGCGGAAGGTCTGGGGGGTGGTGAGGGTACGAATCTCCACGGGGAGATCGTTCCATAGGGTCGGAGCTGCCACCGAGAAGGCTCTCCTCCGCGTAGTTGCCAGTCGGCATTGACCGGCAGATGGAACTCGGAGGAGGCCTAATCGATGAGATCTAATAGGTCGCGTGGAGGTAATTGGCAGTAGGTGGTCTCTCAAGTACCCAGATCCACTACCATGTAGGGCTTTATGGGTGACAAGTAGCACCTTGAAGCGCACCCGGAGATCGACAGGTAGCCAGTGCAGCTCGCAGAGGATAGGTGTTATGTGGGTGAAGCGAGGTGCACCCACAATCGCTCGCGCGGCCGCATTCTGGACTAGCTGAAGTCGCCGAATACTCTTCAAGGGCAGCCCCATGTAGAGCACATTGCAGTACTCCAGCCTAGAGGTCACAAGGGCACGAGTGACTGTTATGAGAGCCTCCCAGTTCAGGTAGGGGCGCAACTGGTGCACCAGGCGAACCTGGGCAAATGCCCCCCTGGTCACAGCTGAAAAATGGTGTTCGAAAGTCAGCTGTGGGTCCAGGAGGACTCCCAAGTTGCGGACCCTGTCTGAGGGGTATAATGTTTGACCCCCCAGCCTGAGAGGTGGAATACTTGCCGGATTGGTGGGAGGGAAACACAACAGCCACTCGGTCTTATCTGGGTTGAGCACGAGTTTGTTAGCCCTCATCCAGTCCCTAACAGCTTCAAGTCCCTGGTTCATCACGTCCACCGCTTCATTGAGTCGGCACGGGGTGGACAGATAAAACTGTGTATCGTCCGCATACTGGTGGTATTTTATCCCGTGCCGCCGAATGATCTTGCCCAGCGGTTTCATGTAGATGTTAAAAAGTAGGGGGGACAAGACCGAACCCTGCGGCACCCCATATGTCAGGGGCCTAGGGGTCGATCTCTGCCCTCCAACTAACACCGACTGCGACCTGTCCGAGAGGTAAGAGGAGAACCACCGCAAAACAGTGCCTCCCACCCCCACCTCCCGCAGTCGTCGCAGAAGGATACCATGGTCGATGGTATCAAAAGCCGCTGAGAGGTCAAGGAGAACCAGGATGGAGGCAAAGCCTCCGTCCCTGGCTCTCCAGAGGTCATCGGTCAATGCGACCAAAGCGGTTTCTGTGCTGTAGCCAGGCCTGAAGCCGGACTGGAATGGGTCAAGATAGCTAGCTTCCTCCAAGGACCGCTGGAGCTGAAAGGCCACCACCTTCTCAACAACCTTCCCCACAAATGGGAGGTTGGAGACTGGACGATAATTGTTAAGAACGTCTGGATCCAAGGATGGTTTCTTCAGGAGGGGTCTCACCACCGCCGCTTTAAGTGCGGGGGGAAAGACCCCCTCCCGAAGGGAGGCGGTAACAACCGCCTGGATCCAGCCCCGTGTCACCTCCCTGCTGTTAGCAACCAGCCAGGAGGGGCATAGGTCCAGTACATATGTGGAGGCACTCACAGCTCTCATGGCCTTGTCCACGTCCCCAGGGGCAACATCCTGAAACTCAACCCAGGGGTGGTCTACCAGATTATCCCCTTGTGCCTCGGCTGGATCTGCAGAATCGGAGTCCAACTCCGACCGAAACCGAGCAACATTGTCCGCTAAGAACTGGACGTAGTCCTCAGCCCTACCCTGCAGGGGATCCCCCGTGTCCCTCCTGTTTAGGAGGGAACGGGTTATCCTAAACAGGGCGGCTGGGCGCGACTCAGCGGAGGCGATCAAGGTGGCAATATAAGCTCTTTTCGCCGTCCTAATTGCCCTGATATATTCCTTGATGCACGATGTTAGAAGTGCTCGGCTCGATTCGGATTTGTTGGACCTCCATAGGTGCTCTAGGCGTTTCTTCCGGCGCTTCCTCTCCTGGAGTTCCTCGGTAAACCAAGGAGGCCTCCTGGATCCACTGCCTCGGAGCGGCCGTAGTGGCGCAATCCGGTCAAGAGACTCCGACGCTGCCGAGTTTCAGGCAGCAACCAGAGTCTCCACCGGACTGTGGGCGAGAGTATCAGGAATAACCCCAAGCTCCGTCTGGAACCTCAAGGGGTCCATAAGTCGCCTGGGGCAGAACCACCTGGTCGGTTCCTCCTCCCTACAGTGGAGGTTTGGTCTCCGAAAGTCAAGCCTCAGTAGGCAGTGGTCTGACCACGACAGGGGTATGATCTCACTACCCCTCAGACCAAGATCACAAGTCCACTGCTCCGAGAGAAATACGAGGTCGAGCGTGTGACCCGCTGAGTGGGTTGGGCCCCGAATTACCTGGGTCAAGCCCATGGCTGTCATGGAAGCCATGAACTCCTGCGCTCCATCAGAGTGTTCACCGAGCGAAGGCAAATTGAAATCCCCCAGAACCATAAGTCTGGGGAACTCAATTGCCAGCTCGGCTACCGACTCGAGGAGCGAGGGGAGGGCTGCTGCAACGCTGTTGGGAGGCAGGTACGTTAACAGCAAACCCACTTGACCTTTGAGGTCCAACTTCACCAGCAGGGACTCACACCCGACAAGCTCCGGAGCAGGGATCCTACAAGGTACTAGAGACTCTCGGATAACAATAGCCACACCTCCACCCCTTCCCTGGGCTCTCGGCTGATGGAGCACCTATAACTCAATACATCTATATAATACCACTACTTTGTGAACTGCACTTATTACTAGTATGCCTCCAGTTAATAGTTTCTTTTTTGTTGTTGTCCCTCTCTAAATTGTTTAAACAAATAATTAAATGGACAATTTTATTTTATTTATATTGTATATGTATACAACTTATAAATTATATTTTATATAGCTGTTTCACAGGTCACCAAATAGAAGAACTTATTCATTATGTGGATGTCGAGGAATCAGTTGAGATTGTTGCTGTTGTACCAGCTTCCCAGACCAATAGCAACCATCCTGTCTGTGCTCTTTATTCCATTTCTGAATTGGCACTGGAGTTCCCCAGAACTATGGTCTCAGGGGAACTTCAATCAGTCTTCTTGGTGAGTGGGCTTATAGCAATAGCAATAGCAGTTAGACTTATATACCGCTTCATAGGGCTTTCAGCCCTCTCCAAGCGGTTTACAGAGTCAGTATATTGCCCCCACAGTCTGGGTCCTCATTTCACCCACCTCGGAAGGATGGAAGGCTGAGTCAACCTTGAGCCGGTGAGATTTGAACCGCTGAACTGCAGATAACAGTCAGCTGAAGTGGCCTGCAGTACTGCACCCTAACCACTGCACCAACTCGGCTCTTTATGGGTCAGCCATGGGCCTATTCCTGATCATCCAGAACCAATAAAGAAAGTGACCATACACCTAATCTGATGTTCCTGTTGGAACTGTACCAATGTGATCAGAAACCATATAAACTTTCAGTATCAGCTGCGTCATGGTCAGATGTCATCCTGAGTACCATTGGATTCTTTAGCACCACTGTCCACTTCAGGGAGGCGAGGCTCACTACATTGGTCCAACCCAGCAAATGATTAACCAAGATCGATTTCAGTGGGAGCTGGGGATTGTTCCTGCTGATCTACTGCATGGTCCATCTGAAGCCTTGGTTGCATCCTGCAACTAAGAGGGTGGCCAAAGTTTGGATTAGATCACACCCATGAGATCTCTTACTTTTATGGATCCTGTTACTCCCCATAATTCTTGGAAAAGTTAAGAGAAATGAAAAGAGAGACGAGACATCCACAGGAATGCTGGCACTCAATGAAGGATAAACTTGGGTTAGAGCCACAATTAAGGCCTATCTTGTGGCAATAAGAGAAACAAAGCATTAATACTTTTCCATTCTGAATTGCATAGGTGGGTTGCTGTTTCACAGCTTTGTTTATAGTGGTATAGGCCCTCTTGAGTAGAAGGGGCTTGGAAAACCTCTTGCAGGAATGTGAGGAAGAACGTATTCAGCATCTGATGGAATTTGTTTGGCTCCAGCCTTGTTATAGATCTGGGGAGATGTGTGGGGAGAAGTCCTAACTCATTATTTGGAGTTGGTTTGATTGGGATAGTTATACAATATGAAGACACACAATGGTATCCCAGAATGACTGCCATTTCATAACGGCTTCAATGGATTGTGACTTCTCTTAAAATGGGGTTCACTTTTAGGACAGTGCCACATGGTTTCCATATAGGAAGGTTGCACAGTGAATCAGCTGCTTCCTGAAGGAGATCTATAGAAAATAAATAGACTGAGGCATGATGAGGGGATAGGGGAGGGTGTGGGATGCAGTGGGGTAGGAACCAGAATATGGAGTACCTTGGGGGAGATGGCCCTGGTAGGTCTGACCACATAGCAGCTGGGGAATGTTGCAATAAAGGCCCGAGTCTGCACTAGTCTTCCCAGAGCCGCCTCTACTCCTGAAGCATCCCATGCTCTGCTTAACAGTCACAATGGTGAGAGTAGGGGTTACGATTGGTAGGTGAGTGGATCACATGGGCATCCCACTTAGCAACCACAACAATGTATGACCATAATGGGCAGGGAACTACCTATACATTGATGGTTTAGTTTTTGCTTTCATTGTATATAGTCTCATGCAAGTGAGATGCATAGCTATATAAATCCAATAAATAAATAAATAAATGTCCTCTGGGATGTGTGTGTGCATGCATGTACATGTATATGTACATTTTTCTTATTTTATATATACCGTATTTCCCTGAAAATAAGACAGGGTCTTATTTTCTTTTGACCCACAAAATATGGCTTGGGCCTTATTATAGGGGAGGGCTTATTGATTTGGAGTTGCCGGGTGGATGCTCTCTTGCAAGCAGGCTCCCAAAGAGCTGGGCACAGCCTCAGGGGTAAAGCAGCCATGAGGTGACCACGCTCACAAACAGCCGCCCATCAAACCCCCTCTCCAGCCAGGCAGAGCGCCATTCATTGACCTAGGGGGTATCCCTAAGGCGCTAAGCCATGTGGCGCTCTGCCCGCTCCCTAGCTCCCGCGGCTTGGCACATTTGGGATATCCCCTAGGTCAATGCATGGAACTCTGCCCGGCTGGAGAGGGTGGTTGCGTGAGTGCCTGTTCTGCCCCCAGTTCTCATGCCTCTCAGGCTCACTATGCCCTAGCCCAGTTCTCCCCACAGGGCCAGGGCGCTGCCGCTGCTTTCACCACCACCGCTGCGCTCTGAGCATAACGTCTTCTCCGGCTTCCAATCTCTGGAACTCGACTTCCGATTCTTCAAGCAGCGGCCGCTCTAGGGGTGCGCTCTATGGTTGTGGGCCGGCTGCCATAGAATTATCTCATAATTCTTTTGTACACACTTTCCTATCATTGAATTTTAACCACAAGAATTTTCCCCTACTTCTGCGTACTGTTCTCTGATATAAACATTTTTATCCTTTTTGCCTGTTGTTTAAGAATCAGGCCATATTGCAAAAAATCTGAAATTCGATATATAGGAGCATTTCAATTTAGGCTTTGATAAAAATTTGATTCACTTGACATAAAAATGTGAATTGAACCATTTTCTTACAACTTGGGTGCGTAAATGCTTGAAAACATCCTTTCATCATGGTAAAGGTACTTCAGCATTAAACGCTTGAATTTCTCTGAAAGTTGCTTCCCTATCAGAGGCCAAGGACAGAAGTGTTTGAGGCTGACATAATGAATTCCTGAACACGTATTACCTATGAAGTCCACACAGTTCTCTCTAATGATGCCTCCAAAGAGAGACTCCCTGGGAGATTTTTTAAAAATTAAAATCTTTTTTTTTCTTGAATAACTTTTGAATGATTATAATGATAACACAGATAATATGCCTCCACCCTGGGTCGATGAAAAAATATCACATTCAGTCGAGTTCTCGCAGTCAAACCAGCAAAGTCTATTAACATTGCCTTCTGCCAATATAAAATGGTCTCTGAAGAACGGCAGATAAATGGGCACATCAGCTCATATTGGTTAGCTGTGGCATCTGGACAATGAAGTTTCTCTTAGTCCCTTCTTTCTGAATGAATATAGGATTATTTGCTACCCACTGCTTAATTAGGCCAGGGCATGCTTTGCATCACAGTAGGAAAAGGATTTCCCCTACCCATTTGCTATAAAATGTTGATACTTTATACCCTTTTCAGTGGTGAAGTTAGAAATCTAAGCTTCATTTTGCGTCTGTGTGTCTGTGTAGTCAGCAGACACACACTGCTTTATTGTACTACCATACAAATGAATTCATTTTCTTAATTTAAACCAATTGTGGTTTGGAAAATATAATTTATATGTTAGCAGCTGATAAAGGAATTATAATCTAGTTAACTGCCCATAATGAAGAAATCCGTACTAAAAAGCAAAGGAAGAGAAAGCACGGAGTAGACAAAAGGGCCAAGAGAAAAGAGGAGCGTAAGCATAAGCTTTGTTTCTATGGGAAGAAATCATTGTATTTATTCATTAAAGTTGCACCTTGCCACCTTTCCGTCAATTGAACACCATAGGCAGGTTGCAGCAATAAAAAATACAATAACAAAGAAAACAGTAAAATGAAAATCAAGAGAAAATGAAAATCAAGAGAAAATGAAAATCAAGAGAAAATGAAAATCAAGAGAAAATGAAAATCAAGAGAAAATGAAAATCAGAATCACTAAAATCAAAATCAGTTTCACCAATAATTATAATCATGGTGAGGAAGGCACAAGGGTGCTTACTACTGTACAGGTAGCCCTCAACTTACAACCACAATGGAGCCCCACAGTAATGTTGTTAAGTGATAATTTTTTTAAGTGAGTTCTGCCTCATTTTGTGACATTTCTTGCCACAGTTGTTAAGTGAATCACTGCAGTTGATAAATTAGTAACCTGGTTGTTAAGTGAATCTGGCTTCTCCATTGACTTGAGAAAGTTGCAAAAAGTAATCACATGACCTCGAGACGTTGGAATGGTCGTAACTATGAACCAGTTACCCAGCATATGAATTTTGATCGCAGGATCACGGGGATGCTGCAAAGGTTGTAACTGTGAAAAATGGTCATAAGTCACTTTTTTTCAGTGTCATCGTAACTTTGAATGGTCACTAAATGAACTGTTGTAAGTTGAGGATTATCTCTACTAGGGAAATGAGAACTAAATGGTTATCCTTGGATTGGGCATTTTATAGTCTGGGGTACTTCACAGTAAGATGTCCTCTCCCACGTACTAAAAAGACAAACTTCTGGAAGTGGAGATAAGTGGAGATAAGTGGACTCTCTCTTCAGCTAATATACTGTAAGTAACCAAACAGTTCATACCAGGAGAAGTGGTCCCTCTGAAAGTGAGACACCAAGTATTTAGGAATTGAAGGTCAATATTAGCAATTTAATTTGTTCTTAGTACAAGTAGTTCTTACTTAACAACAGTATTTGAGACTCAGATTTCTATCACTGTGATGAGGTGGAAATGAGCACCTCACTATGCTTCGGATGCTTCTGGATTGGAAGCAGTGGTGGGTTTCAAAAATTGTTCGAACCTACTCTGTGGGTGTGGCCTCCTTTGGGGGAGTGGCTTGCCACCCATGTGACCGGATGGGAGTGGCTTGCCACCCATGTGACCGGATATGAAGATGCTGACGACACTTGTCAGAACCACCTTAAATTACCTCACACACAGCACTGGCATGCATAAGAATATGATGTAAACTTGTTTTTTAAAAGGCATCTTTGGTTTGCGTCAAAACGACTTCAACACACGCAATGTTCTGATTGCACCACAAACGCAGTAGTCATCCTTACCTTCCACAGAGGCACAGAGTTTTATAAATAGGAGCATGATAGTGTAGAATAATCATATCCAAGGACCAGTGGTGGGTTTCAAAAATTTTTGGAACCGCTTCTGTAGGTGTGGCCTGCTTTCCAGGTCCACTGGTGGAACCTCTTCTAACCGGTTCAGTAGATTTGACGAACCGGTTCTACCCAATAGGTTTTATAAATATGAGCATGATAGTGTAGAATAATCATATCATTAGGACACCATGATGCCTCTTACAATTACTACTATTGAGCAAGGTACCACATATACTGTGCCTGTGCATTTTTTCTTGCCTAAATGTAGAACCTTGCTTTTTTGACCATTGAATCTGATTTTGTTATATAGCACCCAATGTTCAAGTCTGTCAAGATCATAATTGGTTTGATATTTGACCAGCAATTAAGGACTATGCAACAGGCATTAACTTTAAGAATGACAGGCAGTATATTTTAATATTCTCTAGTACATTTAGGGTTTTAATCAAATTTAATTATTATCATTATTATTCATAATAATAACACTAGTATTAAAATAGCAATAAGATAATGTTAAAAACCAAGCTCACTTAAAATTATTTGCTTATTAAATTCAGTAAAGGCGAACAATAAAAATCAGTATTTGGTAGTAGAAAATGAATTACATTTTGTCAGATTTCCAGAGATAACCACATGAATCAACACAGCCTAAATTGTGCTAGAAATAAACCACAGCAGTACAATATATCAACCCTGAAATGGCACAGGAGGAAATTGATACATCTTGCCCTAATGATGTACACATTTAGGCTATCCATTTAGCTAATTAGTCAAGAACACCACATCTGATTATTAAATATATCCTTAATATGCTTGCTTTACCCTTCACAACATGGAGGCATAGAGACACATGTCCGTGCATACACACACACATACAAACACACACACACACACACCATTTTGCAATGGTAGTTTAATTTTACAAGTTTCCTAAAAGAAAGATAGCTTTTTTTTTCCAATAATACATTTGGAGATTTTTCAAAATGTATCATGACTTCAGATTCATAGGATCCAAAAATGTTTTTTTCCCATGAATGAGAGACAAAATATGCCAGCTTCGTAAGTGAGATAGTTTATTTCCTTCCCAGAGTTTCAATAAAAGGAATAAATGGCTATAAAATGCCAAATTAAAAAGAAAAAAAGGAAAACAAGCTTCTCTTTCCTATATACTTGCTGGCTGCTGTGAGCCACAGGGCATAGGGAAAAAAATCATTCTCTGCTTTCATTTCTCCCTCTCTGATCTTCAGATTGATTTTTCCATTACATGAAGTCCAAAATGCTGTAGAATGGCAGTTTTCATCCATTGTAATTTATGCCCTGGCT
Source organism: Thamnophis elegans (assembly GCF_009769535.1). Classification (NCBI taxonomy): domain Eukaryota; kingdom Metazoa; phylum Chordata; class Lepidosauria; order Squamata; family Natricidae; genus Thamnophis; species Thamnophis elegans. The sequence goes on from NC_045544.1 coordinate 22,043,345, forward strand.
TTGCAAGGCTCTACAAATCTGCTCACCTCAGAAGTGTCTTCCATTGCCCATAGCTGATCAGACCCAGAAATAAGGGTTCTAGTACTTGAGCCACGGTGGTGCAGTGGTTAGAGTGCAGTACTGCAGGCTACTTCTGCTAATCACTGGCTGCCAGCAGTTTGGCAAATCAAATCTCACCAGGCTCAAAGTTAACTCAGCCTTCCATTCTTCTGAAGTCAGTAAAATGAGGACCCAGATTGTTGGGGGCAATGTGCTGACTGTGTAAACCGCTTAGAGAGGGAACTGTGAAGTGGTATATAAGTCTAAGTGCTATAGCTATTGATTCTCCAACTTCATTTTATTCCCTGATTTTACTGCCATTTCCTTCTAATAATCTCAGTTCTCCACCAGCATATTTTGAGTAATAGCTGGAGTAAACAGCTATGGAATAAATGGAAGAAGGGAGGGAGGGAGGGAGGGAGAGAGGGGGGAGGGGAATGTCTCATCTTCTTGTTTTGCTCATTGTGCCACTGGAGTTTTCGCCAGTTAATTTCTAAATTGCTATTTGTATCTTTCTTTGTAAATTATTTTCCTTCATCGGCTGACACATGTGCACAAGTCTTGGTGAGATTTCAATGTTGTCCCATGATCCTGGTTTTACCTTTGAGCGTACCATTCTTGGATAAATGTCATTTTGCTAGCTCTTTCAACCAGCCAAATTGTTTCAAGGAACTTAATTTGCCTTACTACCTCCTGACATGGCAAGCTTCAAGATACTACTGTTTGAGAAGTAAAATAGTAGCTATTGTCTCTAATATCATATATAGGAAATTTCAGGCTCCATATCCTGTAGGTATAGCCAACTTCATTGACACATTAGGATTGTCCAATATATTCCTTGATGTACCAGCACTCTTCCTTTGCTTCCATCCTCATTTCCATGTGCTTCTTTTTCAATGAGGAATATTCTGAGAAAAAGATATGTAGGCAGCAGAATAAAGAGTCAGTTACCGACACATCTTGTTACATACAATACTAGATGCTATTAAAAATCCACTTCATTACCCTGAATAATACTGCAAATTACATTAAGAGTTCTGGAAGGGTAACTGAGAAGGGGGAAAATATGGTTCCACCACAAATCCGCGAAGCCCTTCTGCGTGGAGACATAAGCGTGAAGACTAATTCGCGCCGTTCTAAGCGCTAGGGAAAAACGCGACCCTACCGCGATGACATAATCGCGGAGGGCAAAATCGCGCATTCCCAAGCACTTAGTACTCTAAACCTAACCCTACACCTAACCCTAAACCTAACCCTAAACCTAACCCTAAACCTAACCCTAAACCTAACCCTAACGCTAAACCTAACCCTAAACCTAACCCTAAACCTAACCCTAAACCTAACCCTAAAACAAACCCCTAAACCTAATCCTAACGCTTACCTTAAATGAAGTCGGCTTTCTGCTGCGGCGCCGTTTTGAATCGCCCTTCTGTTGCCGCGCTGTTGTTGCGGCGGTGATGACGCACGGCGATGACGTCGCGGCTTTAGCGCGGCGATTTTATCGCCGCGATTTTGACCAGCGCGGTTTTGACGTGCCACGGCCAATATAGCAGCATCCTTGTACTATAACCTTTGACCTCTGTTTTGGAAGGCGATGATTTAAACCACAGTACTGCAGTTATAGCCTGAGGAGGAGAGAGGATGCGAAGAGGGAAAATTGCATACTATCTATAGTATCATTTCATTTTGATTCTAAGTGCCAGAAAATCATAAAAGAAGACTTGGCAATGGAAATATCAGATAAAATAGAAGCTACTAAATAATGTTAATGCAACAGTTGCATCCATGTGCATATGCTGAGAAGCAGAACATGTTCTCCCCAGAATGTGATGGGGAGAACTCCTTGTATTTCCAGAGAGTCTGGAAATACAAGGAGACTCCAGAGAGTCTTTCAGGCTCCAGAGAGCCTGGAAGACATATTTTTTTGTGTTCGGCATGGGAAATAGGTATGGTATGTGCTGGCCAATAAAGTGAGAAGAAAAATCAGGTACAATCTAACTTGCTGAAATGTGAATCTTGTGTAACTGCATGTAAAATAAAATAAAATGAAAAAAAATAATTTTAATATTCATGGTTGCATGGATGCAGTGGCTTAGCCAAAGGAAAAACTGACTAATGAATGTCTAAAGGAAACACAAGGCAAAGCCCAATTGTACTTGCATAGTTTTTCATTTACGAGTGGTAGTTTGGTACACAACTGTTTGAAACTCACTGAATTTGGTACTCAAATTGGTGCACACGCTAAAACTTGTCAGTATCAGCTGCCTTGTGACTCAATACATTATAATTGTACACATATCCACTGCTGTCCACAAGATGTACAGATCTTTTAAATTACAGATGTCCACTGTAATTTCTGGGTATCTGTACTTTAAAAATGGCAAAAGAAAGCAGTGTCACTTGGCCATCATAACAGTGGAACTTTTCCTGCTCATGCCAAAATTGAAATTGGAAGGAAATGAAATACAGCAGCTTCCTAAATTCTGATTTGAAAAATCCTGCTAATCTGAATTCCTAAACATCTGACTAGTTTTGTAAATCACCTAATTATTCAGCATAAACAACATTGCACTGTGTGTGACAAAATAGTTCATTATGTGTGAACCCAAGCACAGTTTTATGCCAGTCGAAAATTAAAAGCAGAACTTCTCAACAGGAAACAGGTTTGGGTTAAAGGAATAGTGAAAATTGTAAATCAGAGACTGATACATCTTTCAGTAACGTAAAACAGAGATGGTGAGCTGATAATGTAAATATAATTGCATGCATGAAAAATTAATACACGTAGCCTTTTTTTAAAAAAAACAAAAGGTGTATTTTATTTTTCTTTCTTTTTGGAGGAAAAAAATGAGCCACCAGTCAAAAGGTTTTCTTTGTTTCTCCCTGTCCTCCTGCCATGTCTGAAATCAAAGGCTTCCAAGCTGAAATTCTTTTCATGTGTCTATTAAGCATATGCAGGTGAACCTATGTGGGTAGCTATTTCTCCCATGGTATAGGCAGAATGTCCTTTTGTCCTTGCTCTGTTTTTGTAGCCCAAGGCTATTTATCTCTGTCACACTCAAGTAACTCAGTCCCAGAACTGCAGAGTCTGGGTTAGGGCCATTTTCCCATGCTAAACAGAGACACTATAGGATATTGACTACTCTGGGGTTGACAAGGTTGGCCTTTTGGCAAGGTGAAATAGGTTGTTACAGTAACTATCAGGAGGCAGAAAGCATTGTACAGTAAATCTGATTCTACAGGATGCACAAAGTATTTGAGGCATGGAGCTTTCTGATGTAGTAGCCTCTTGGGGACCTGCCCAGTGCAGGATTTTTCAAACTATTGCATATCTGCTTGAAAGCATGTTCAGACTCCATTGTTCTGCCCCTTAGCAGTCTGCATCGAAATAGATACCTGGATGATATCTGGAAACATGAATAGTGAAGAACATAACCTTCCCCAGTTACAGGATATTCAAAGGTAGTAAGGAAATTTTTTAATGGGCTGGCATTGTCACAAAACCTTCATAATTATAAGAAAGGTGGGTTTAATCTCCTGCTCCTTTGTATTATTTCCTAGCTTTTAAAAGTTCAGATATGCTGCCTATGGTAATTTTAAAGGTAAACACATAGATAGAATGGATTAATGCATTCAGTGCTCTCAGGTCTTTTCCCCAGGCAAGGATTTGCAGGTCTGCAATTAGGACTTTCTGTTCAAAACCCCAACAGTGCCATGGTGCTTCTGATCTTGGGAAGCTGAGTCTTCTGCAAATCAATCTATTCAGTTTCTGTTTGAATGACATGCTGTACTGACAGTTTCCTATTGAATAGAATCCCAACCTCACTCTTCCTGCTACTTGTGGGAATTTTTTCTTCTTCCAGAGTCACCAAAACACCATAACACTTTCTCTTTCTACACTGATGCAATAGGTGAGTGTCTATGGAGATTTTCAATCATCCAGGTCATGGCTGTCTCAAAAACACTTTTTCCAAAAGGCAAACTTGGACTTTCTTGGAGTTTTTTTTTTCTTTGAACACATTTAGCTTCTCATCCAAGAAGCCTCCTCAGTTCTTCTCACCTAAGAAGAACATCTTTCTTTAGTTCTTCTCATCCAGGAAGCATCTTCAATTCTTCTCATTCAAGAAGAACATCATTCTTTAGGTCTTCTCATCCAAGAAGCCTCTTCAGTTCTCCTCAACCAAGAAGAACATCATTCTTTAGTTCTTCTAATCCAGGAAGCTTCTTCAATTCTTCTCATTCAAGAAGAACATCTTTCTTTAGTTCTTCTCATCCAAGAAGTCTCTTCAGTTCTTCTCATCCAAGAAGAATATCATTCTTTAGTTCTTCTCATCCAGGAAGCCTCTTCAATTCTTCTCATTCAAGAAGAACATCTTTCTTTAGTTCTTCTCATCCAAGAAGTCTCTTCAGTTCTTCTCATCCAAGAAGAACATCATTCTTTAGTTTTTCTCACCCAGGAAGCCTCTTCAGTTCTTGGATTAGAATTGAAACATTTTCAAAGAAAATCCCAAGAAAGTCCAGTTTCTTTTTGGAAAAAAAGCACCTTTTTATTTTCCCTATATCACTGGGGGAAAAAAAGACCAAATACAATAAGTGGGAGGATAAGGATGGAAACAGGTTGCTATCCTCATAGTATGACAATCATACACTGGCTTGCTGGAACATGTCCTGGCTAGTATGGGAAATGAAGATAGAGACATTTGATGTGCAGAAAAGGATTATTGCAGTGGGGAGGTTTGTTTTAACACCAGCAGCAATGTAGAAGGAACCTTGCCATATTATGACTATTTTTTATGTCACCTTTGAAGATTATCACTTGAGACTCACTATAGGATAAGAAATTAAATTGAGAAGATATAGGCTGTGGTCACCATTCATCCCTGTAGTTTATTGGTAACTTTGACATAGTCTATCTCTCAACCCAGCTAATATCCTAGTCAAGACAAATAAAATGCGGAGAAACCTATTCTGCGTATTCTTCAGTTCCCCGAGAAATTAGGTTATAAAATCTAATAATAAATAAAAATTGTGCACAAAATAATAAAAAAGATATTCAGAAAATATGATTAGCTTAGGATGTGGTTCCATAGAGCTGGACACTGTTCCAAAGTATTGTTCAACCCTTGCCAGGATTTTTACCTTTTGCTAGAAAATTTGTTTTCTTCTCAATTGTTCTTTTCTTTCAAAGTGCTCTTCCATGTCAATGACCTGCTGTGTCTATGAAAAAGATTGCTACCCATCGCAGTACTGCCTAAGAGCAGTGCCATACAACTACTTGAAAGGTTTTGTATGGTTGTAGTTTGCATGATGAAGATACAATAGATATCTTGTAACTGCAATGTTTCCAATGACAATGGTTATCATTGAATATGGGGAGTCTCTTAATGCAGTGTTTCTCAGCCTTCACAGCTTTAAGATGTGTGGATGTTAACTCCCAGAATCCCCAAGCAAAAGTGATAGGACTGGATGCTTTCAAAAGCAAATGCATAGAGAATGAATTGTCAGCCTAAAGTCTATTTCTTTTGTGGAATTATCTATGGAGATTCTCAGTCATCCAGGTCATGGTTGCCCCAATAGTGCTTTTTTAAAGAGGCAACTGGATTTTCTGTTTTTCTTTGAAGACTTTTCACTTCTTATCCAAGAAGCCTCTTCAGATCTGACTGGTACTCCTTGCAGACAGTTGGTCATTTGCATTCTTTTGGAGAGTTGTTGAGGCCACCTGGAAGTTTATATGTGTTGTCAGTGTCACTGAGTAGTGCAAATGGATGGGGAACCTTCTTGAAACTGCTTACCTACCATTTGTAGGTTATTAAGTGCTTTACAATTACAGCTGCTTTTCCATTTTTCCCCCTCATAAAATAGCTTTGGAGATTCCTCTAGGTTTTGATGTCACTGGGTCTTCTTTTCACACAGTCCATTAGCAAACCTCTTCTAATTACACATATGGCTTTCAGAATTATATTGTATTGCATGTAGAAACTACAGCTCTTAAGAAATTAAAAGTTTCCTTATTGTGATAATGGAATACAGCAAGTCCTTATCTTATGATCACAACTGAGCCTAAAATTTCTCATTTAAGTGAGACATTTGTTAACTGATTTTTGTCCCGTTTTAGGACATTTCTTGACTCAGCTAAGTGAATCCCTTCAATTGATGTTACTAAGTTAATCTGGCTTCCCCATTGACTTTGCTTGTCAGAAGGTTGCAAAAGGTGATCACATCACCTTGGGATTCTGCAACCGTCATAAATATGAACCAGTTGCCAAGCATCTGAATTTTGATCATGTGAACATGGGGATGTTTCAAATGTACATAACTGTGAAAAACAGCATAAGTCACTTTTTTCAGTGACATTGTAACTTTAAATGGTCATTAAGTGAACTGTTGTACGTTGAGGACTACCTGTAATGGTAAATTGTGGTGTGTACTTACTGTCTGTCTATTTTTCTGTATCTATCATCTATCTATCTATCTATCTATCTATCTATCTATCTATCTATCTATCTATCTATCTATCTATCTATCTATTATCCATCTATCTTATCTATCTATCTATCTATCTATCTATCTATCTATCTATCTATCTATCTATCTATCTATCATCTATCTATCTTATCTATCATCTATATCTATCTATCTATCTATCTATCTATCTATCTATCTATCTATCTATCTATCTATCTATCTATCTATCTATCATAACATAATTACCCTGTGTCTGACCAAGTAGCAATATTTTGGAGAAATTCTCTCAAATAGTTCCATTCCAATCAGCAATATTTATAATAAGAGGCACCTAGATGTCGAGTTGATTTGCCTTTTCTTTTATAAAATATTGTTTGCCTTATTTTTATTCCAAGCACTAGCAGAAGATGGCGGCCCAGACATCTTAATGATTCCTGCGTATGGTTTCAGCAGAATTTATGATTAGCTATCCATCAAAGCACTTGGAACCTTGTGTTTAAAATTATCCATTTAGTATTCACTGACATTTAAGCTTGTCTTTAAAAAGTTTAAATTAGAGCTTTTGAACTCTGAATTGCTAGTTGCCATGGCTAGTGCACATTACCTTTTCCAAATTTTAAAAGTCCTTGTTTGCTATATTTAATGATGCTGGATCCCTTTATTAATAGGGCCAACTGAAGAGGATTATATCCATATGCAGTGTGAGAGACGATAAATAATGTTACATTAGATAGATATTAAAGGTAAAAGTTCCCCTGCAATACATGCTAGTCATTTCTGGCTCTAGGGGCAGTGCTCATCTTCATTTCAAAGCCAAAGAGCCTGCTCTTTTACATGCTTTCGAACTTCTAGATTGGCAAAAGCTGCGACAAGTAATGGGAACTCATTCCATTATATGGTGCTAGGAATTCGAACCACTGAACTGCTGACCTTCGGAACGACAAGCTCAGCATCTTAGCCGCTGAGCCATTGCATCCCTTAGATCTGTGATGGCGAACTTATGGTACACGTGCCACAGGTGGCACACAAAGCAATTTCTTAGGGCATTCTAGGCATTGCCCTATCAGCTCCAGCATGCATGCACACTCTGGCCAGATGATTTCAGCCTTCATGTTCAGCAATTTTTTGCCCTCCGGAGGCTTTTCTGAAGACAACCCAATGTGCAAACCGGAAGTTTGGAAATGGACTTCTGGTTTCCGCTTTGGGATGTTTTTCTCCTTCTCCTTTTGGGAAGCCTCCTGAAGTCTCCAGAGTGAGAAAAACAGCCCAACACGCAAACCGGAAGCCAGAAAATGAACCGTTTCTGGCCTCTGTAGGGCGGCAGGGGAGAGTGGGAGTGTCACATGCGCATACGTGGGGAGGGTTGCACACACATGCATGTGGGTCACGCACGCATGTATGGGGGAGGGCACATGCACACATGACTCTCCATGTGCTCACCCCACTTTGCGCACACGATGGCAAAAAAGTTAGCTATCATTACCTTAGATAGACATTACCGTGGAAAAATAGTAGAAGTTAAAAATATATATATTAATGACTGCCTATGGCAAAAGCATGCTACTGTTTTTTTGAAGGTTCAACTGACCAGCATTCTTAAGATTGCAGGGAAAGCATTCAAATTTTGAATGTGCACCAAGATTTTGAAGGTATCTGATCACTAGGTCAAATGGTTCAAATCAATATTGCAGTGATCTTTAAGAAGGGGGGTGATTGCCTTTGCAATGAGAGAAGAAGGTGTGCCTTGCCTGTGGTCTATTCATCTCCCACAAACACTGTGCTCTTAGGTCATCATTTTTGGCCTTTATTACCATGTCTGGGGTTGCTTCCAGGTGTTGGTGTGAACACCTGACTATTTGTTTCTGCTTCAGATTACCACTTATTAGTAGCAGTTTCAGGAATGGTATAATGATATTCAGAAGCATTTGATTTCTTCATTGACAGCCAAATTATCACAGATGGGAATAAGATGCTGAACCACAAGGAACTGACCATTCTATTCAGGTTTATCTTCAGACTGGAATGGTCCCCTAGTGAAGTTCTCAAGTTGTTCCTCTTCTTGTTCCGTAATTCCCTCCAACAGTTATAGCTCTTAGCTATATCTCTTCTCCTCTTCCCTGTCCCCCTAGGCTCATACTTCTTCCTTGCTACTTCAGTCAGCACTGGGTGGCACTAGTGTCAGGCAGAAAAGACATATGCATTTTTCCCTATTAGTTTTCATTTAAACTGATAAGAGACTATTTGCCCAGGCATTTCTTACTAAGAGAATTTCAGTGGAATTCCTACTGAAGGGAGGGGCTGTTGAAGAAGAAGGAGCTGTTCTTGTATTCTTTTAATGTAAAATAGCTTGGAGATATGCTCATCTTTCATTGTACAATCATCTCCCCAGAGCTTTTCTGGCAAACTTCAGCCTAATGCCAAAAGAAGACATTATAAGGGAATTCATCACATTTTCTCTGTAAGTGTGGACAGCCAATGAGTTTTGGATAGGATGAAAATAATGAGGCAAGGAAACAGAAATCTATTTTCTCTTCCCCAATTTCTCTCTTGATTTGGTATAGTCTTCTGCCCAAGATCTGGCTGGCCTAACTCTGCCTGACTTTGGGAAGGCAATAAAGACCTGGTTGTTTCCTCAGGCACTGAGGCCTGGGAGAATTACGGCCTGTTGGAGGTGATTTTATCTGGCTTTTTATGTGGTTATGCATTTCCAATTTGGTTTATTTGTCTATTGTGTGCTTTTATGAAACATGTTACATTTTAATATGACAAATATGAATTGTATGTTATTTCAAAACAATTATGTTAAGACATGGAATGAAATTAAAAAGGCATGTTAAGAATTCATTGTTGTTAATTGATGATGCACGCCTCCTTGTGTGCTGAATGGATGGTTAAATAAAAGAAAACATTTGGCATTGACCCATTTCCTGTATACAAGTAGGTTTTTCCCCCAGACACTCTGTGGTGTGATGGTATATAATTTAGCTAATCTGTACCAAATGTCCACAATTTACATTTCTGTAGTATTCTTAATGGAGCATCTTTTTTTAGATCTTTGGGAAAGGCTTAAAGAATGTTGTCTCCCACCTAAACTATTTTTTTCAGGATGAGACAGATCAGGTATTAATCATCACTGATTCTTAGGATTTCAGAGGTTCAACTCATGTGAAACTTTGGGTTTCAGTTTTATACTGGTTGACCTAGTAGTTGGCCCTCTTGCCTTTCATTTATATGTTAGCTTATCAGATTCTAACATTAATAGGGATTGCTTACAAACTGTTGTTTCTTCTTACAAAATGGTAGCAATGGAATCTGATTGTTTTATTCATAGATCAAAGAATTAGCTCATTTTTAAAATTTCTTTTCCTTCACATTGTTATTCTAGGTTCAGTGTTCCAGAAGTAACAACACTGTACTTTTAAAAAAATGGAAGAGCAGATTAAATTAAATATCACAAATAAATGCCTTGAAACTAGAAACCTATGCATTTGTGCCGGGATCTTCCATAAATATGATTTTCTTATTTACATAATCTAATATGTTACAAAATATAATTCTTGTGCATAATGCATAATTTTATCTGCACCCCAAATTGTGCCCACTCTCCAGAGGACAATTAAATGCCATTTTGGCTCTGGAATAAATCTTTGCACCTCTGTTACTATTTTTGGTGTATATAATTGGAATTATCATCATAATCCCAAATCAATTCACTGTGGAATGTAGTCTTTTTTCACTAAAGATTATGGACCTTATTCTAACACTCTTGTCTAGTGTCAGTTAGTCAGTTTCATCGTTATGCTTCTGCTTAATCATTGTTTCAAGGTTTTGACTATTGCAATGTTGCACTCTGAACTGATAGTAGAGTCCACACATTCCTGTGAAATGCTAAATCTGACAAGAATTCTCCTTTGAGTGGGAATCAGTTTATCAACCTTTCTCATGTGAAACTTATCAGTTGTGTCAAAGAACATCCATTTCACTCTTAATCATACAAAAAAGCTCTTCCTGGTTTATAATCTTTGGTCCAGAAATACACAGTACTCACATTAACACAGTCTTCACCACATTGGGATTGGTAGGTTTCTCTATTATGGGACTCCCTTGGCAGCCAAAAATACAATCATAGTTATTTTCTCCTTTCTTGCATATAAGAATAAACAATTTGGATAACTTAGCCCTTCTATAGTACTTTCATTTTTTTAAAAAAAAGCCATCTCTTATTCCTATATCCCATCCCTCACTAATAGTCAAATTACAAAAACACATCATTCGATACTAATCAGTTAAAGTCTGTTAAGTGTTAACAGAAATATTAAAACATATAATTTAGTTCTTTTTAAAAATTCAATTTTATGATCCAAACTATTACTTTCTCTGAGATATAAAGCAAAAGGCATCTCTCCATGCTTATAAACAGATCTTGAAAGCCTCATCATTCAGTCCTGGTCAAAAAGACATCCAATTAACAACTATCAGAAACCACAACATATATATTTTAACCCTGATCAAACAGATTCACTTTATAAATTGTTTTTTTTTTCATTTTAGTTTTTTAAAAGCTTGATCTTTAGTTCCATCACATAGTTGATTTTTTATCGTTTTCTCTTTATTTTGTTCCAGGAGCAGCTTGAGCCGTTCCTCTTTGTCTTTTCTCAGAAAGAATTTTCTTGGTTCCACATATTCCTTTTTTAAATCTAAGATAAGAAGAGTTTCCAAACCACTCTTCTGATTTATTACTTGCATGTTCCCTTTAATTAATAAGACATCAACTGGTTTGACTCTTTTTTCTTTTCTATTTTCTTCTCCCTGTTCTATTTTTCCATCTTTTTTTTACTTTTTATACCTTTCTCAGTTTCTATTTTTTCTAATTTTTGCATTTGTAAACTTTAATCAAATGATTGCAAAATAAAAAAAAATACAGTCATTATGTTGTTATCTTGTAGCACCTCAGAAAAGAACATTTTCTGGAATTGTGCCTACCTTGTGGAACAGCCTTCTCCCCAGATCCCTCCCTTTCTTCCTTGTATTCAGAAGGAGGTTAACAGTCAACTTTCTCTCTCAGTGGTTGGACAAAAGACGAGGGGAGGACAGTATTTGTGGTTTTTGTGATAGCATTGTTATTGTGCTAGTGGATATAAAATGCTTCTAATTGTTTAGCTCTTGCTTATCTGTCTGTTTATTGTTAGCCATCCAGAGTTATTTCATGTAAAAAGGGCAGCCATACAAATCTGTTAGATCAGATAAAGATTTATTTACTACTTACTAGTACTAGATGAAATCCTATAGCATGAATGGAATGCAGCACAACTTTTTCGCACAGCAACTTCATGCTAACTGGAGTGAAAGAACATAAGATAGTATGTTTCCATCTGTTATTGACATAACATTAGAGGCATTACTTTATATTCAACCTTTGTCTCTTTTTGCCTTAGACATGAGAAAGAGAGAGAAGGAGGGAGGGAGAGAGGGAGGGAGGGAGGCAAAGAAAGTTAGAAAGAAGGAGGGAGGGAGGGAGGGAGGGAGGAAGGAAGGAAGGAAGGAAGGAGGGAAGGAAGGAGGGAGGGAAGGAAGGAAGGAAGGAAGGAAGGAAGGAAGGAAGGAAGAAACAAAAAGAACAAATAACCCTAAAGTTGTTTGTTATGCACACATATCCCACCTTGTAATTCCAAGTAGTATTTCAAATATTTTCAAGTCCATAGGTTGATAACAGTTTCAAGAGAAGTTGGATTTCATATAGGGCTACCCCAAGGAATTTTATTTATGGAACTGAAGACAAAAAGGAATACTCTTTTTAGGTATACAAAAAGTAGGTTAATATCTAACTACTCTGTCTAACTCTAGAATTGCCATTGCAAGTAGTTATGTGCCCCCAGAACATAATTTATGAATTTACAAACTAGTACAAGACATTCCACAAAGATTTCTGTATGAATCCTTTTAAAGAACCACTTAATAAACACCAAGTGTAAAGTGGTGTTTCCCAGATGTTTCAGATTTCAACCCTCAATGGCTATTTCAGCATGACCAACACAGATAATTTTGGAGATGAGAATTAAAACTATTTCAGATTGGATAAATTTGGCCACTTTGAAGTAAATGATTGAGGAGACAATTTTGACTTTATAAAGAAGATAGAATTCAGAAATATCTCCTTTTTTCTTGCATCTGAATGCTGAACTTAAAAAAAAAGTTCTTGGATTTGAGCAATGGCTATTAATTATGGTCTTCTAGAATCCTAATAGAAACATTTTCATCTGATGAAAAAAGGGAACATGGTGAGAAAGCAATTTATAGGTTACTCAGAAAAGTATTGAAGTTAATATTTATAGAGCAAGCACAATACATTCATCTGATGGGTTCATTAAAGAATATTTTTGGAAGGTTTTATTTCAGTTGTATTATATATGAAGTAAAATTTAAGCAATTTAGAATTATATTATGCAAGCACTAGAAATGTCAAGCAAAAGAGGCATTGTGTAGTCATTAGAGATACTGAGGGGAGGGGGGAAAGGTGCTTGCTATAATTAAAATGTTCCAAATATCCATTTGTAGAAGAATTTTGCATCATAAATTGAATTACAACAGAATTAAATTATAAGAAAAACAGGTGACATGCATTAAACATTGGAAGAACACTTTTGATAGAGGAGAATTCTAGGAAATTAAACAACTAGTAGAAAACAATCTGAGGGATCATCAAACAATCAATTCAGATTTCTCATATGAAGCAGAAAAACAGGTTCAAGTTATTATACTGTGAATACATTATGTGAAAGATTCAGCTCTCTACAAAAGGCTCTAGTGCTGAGAAAAATGGAAAGAAAGAGGACGAAAAAGAAGAGAATGATCTACAGCAAGGTGAATTATAATGCCATTGAGTGCACTGTTGGGAGACATTAAATAATATGGGATACAAAATTATGGAGATGATCTATATCAGTGATGGCAAACCTTTTTTTGGCTTGCGTGCAGGGGGTCGCACGCAGGCGTGCCACACCCATAATGCAATGTGCAGCCCGCAGCATGCATAGGTGTATAACCAGTGCTCCTCCCATTTTTTGCATGCATTTTTCACCCTCCCCAGGCTCCAGAGGCTTTATAGGAGCCTGTGGAGGGTGAAAACCCTGCCCCCCCCCCAGAGGCCCTCTGGAGGCTTCAGGAACTACCTGAAAAAACGGCTCTACAAGCGAACCAGAAGTCCGTTCCTGAACTTCCGGTTTGTCCGTAGGGCTGGGTTTTTTTGCACTCCAGAGGCTTCAGGGAAGATCGGGGCGGGGGCTGTTTTCACCTCCCCAGGCTCCTAAAAAAGCCTCTGGAGCCTGGGGATGGTGAAAAGTGGTTTTAAAAAAGGCTGAACTCAGCTGGCCAGCGCGTGCATGTGCACTGGCCAGCTGACAGGGCAACGCCGCACGTGCCCTGACAAATGGCTCCTCATGCCACCTGTGGTACGTGTGCCAAAGGTTCATCATCCCAGATCTTTATGGTTCTACATCTATATGGTAGTAGTTGCATTTGATTTCATGGCACATAATCAGTTAATCAATCAATCAAACAATTAATCAATCAATCAATCAATAAAATGAGTTAAATAATAGCTTCCAGAGATATCAGAATTGTAAATCCAGCCAATAACATACAATTGGCAATACCAGTAAATCAAATTAGAAATAGCAAAGTGCTACCTATATATTTGATTATGTATTTACATTTTTCTAATTAATGAAACATTTGTGGGAGAGAAACCTTAAAGAAAAAACACTTAAAAAACCTAAGCATCAATTCTACTCAGATAAAATTGTTAAAGACATGGTATAAATATAGTTCTTCTGGCAGTGAAAGGTTTTCACTATGTTTACCTATATTTTCTTATCTACCAAGAAAATGCTTATGCTCCTGGCAGTTGGCTAGTGCCTACTTGGAAAAATCCTCCAATACAAGGATCCTCTTCCCCATCCTGCACAAAACTGAATGGAAATTAGTAGTGTGATGCTGTGCACATTATAACTTAACCTAGCTGAAATGGGGGCCTTACACTAGATGAAATTCTTGGTGTTTCCCCATAGATGGTGGTGCCTGGGCCACTAGGGAACTGCAAAGCCATCAAGCTAGGATAGCTCAGGAACCTGGATGAAAAGTGAGGCAAGAATTCCCTCCAAAGGGTGGAAGTTCAGCATCTCAAAAGATGAAACAAAACAGAAATCTGGTACTATCATTAGAAATATGAATATAACAATCAGTTCAGCTTTCCAGCACAGCTGTCACCATAGAACCCAAATATTCTAAACTGCTTTCAAATTGGCATATTCCCCGCTCTTATTTTTCAGATAAAATTATTCTCAGCTCTACTGTTTTAAGCTTCATTCTTTAATCTAGGAAGCAACATACAAGAGCTGTTTTGTATCCAGTTATTGCTTATTAAAAATTACTTGTGTGTTGAAGGCACTGGGATAAAAAATTGGGAGACTATAAGTGCTAATCTTGTATTAGATATACTGTAAAACCAGCTGGGCGAGCCTGAGCCAGTCCCTGTCCCCCTCAACCCTAGGAAGAAGGTAAGAACAAACTCGTTTAAAAAAAAAACCTTGCCAAGAAAGCTGCAGGGACTTTTCCAAGCAGCTGCATTCCATTCTGATTGAAAAATAGACACACACACACAAAAGTCTCATTGTTCCAATTAGTAGAATTCACCAACAAATTGTGCCTATTGCTTTCAAATAACATCAATGTTCCAATGAAATACAAATGTATAGTATAGGTCCCTCTCTCTATATTTTCTGTAGCAAAAAAACAAAAACAAACCTGACTAAATGGAAGATCGTGATTCCAGACAAACATTTTAAATTATAATATAACGAATACAATTTAAATGATAAAAATAGAGACATCCAACAGTTTGTGGGGTTGTATTTCTCTTTTCCAATAAAACTGTCAAAGTATACCAAAACCAAGTGTGAGAGACTGGATGGGTTAGAGATAAGTGCAAGATTTTCCAGTCCATAATAAAATATCAGAATGCAGAAATACATACATAAAATAAACCTTGAGCATCCTTAAGAGAAGCAACATTTTTGAGAAAGTGAGAAGTTTTGGAATGGAATGACAGGAAAAGTTATGTTTCAAGAACTCTGACAAAACTTCAGTTATACTTCAGACTATATTCTACTGAGATTAATCTTGCCTTGCGCAAAACTCTTGAGAGACTGGTTTTGAACCTGAATAACAGAAATCTGTCACTTTTCGGTTTTTTGTAACTAACTGCAGCGTGCTGTGAAATAACAAAGGAATTGAACGCAGGGGGAATAAACCACCTCTATTCCAACCAGTTTTGGCTCAGTCTTTCACAAGACTGTTACTGCTTTATAGTGCTTTAGACTTTTTCCCCATATCTATTCACACCTGAATGCAGCCTTTCTCAAATTATCATTGTTCAGATATATTGGGACTACAGTCAGCAATTTTTTCAGCTGGAATTGCATTCCTGATACATTTGAAGGACACAAGCAGTCATTTTTAGTAAGAGGAGAAAAGTATGTGCCAGGGGAGACCATTGGTTGACAAAGCTTCTTGGCCAGTGCATGGATCTTCTCCACTATTAGAATAGAATAGAATAATAGAGTTGGAAGGGATCTTGGAAGTCTTCTAGTCCACCCCCTGCTTAGGAAACCCTACACCACTTCAGATAAATGGTTATCCAACATCTTCTTAAAAACTTCCAGTGTTTGAGCATTCACAACTTCTGGAGGCAAGTTGTTCCACTGATTAATTGTTCTAACTGTTAGGAAATTAGTGAACACCTAGAAGTAAATAAAGTAATAGCCAAAAGCCAACATGGGTTTGTCAAAAACAGATCATACCAAACTAATCTTATTGCATTCTTTGACAAAGTGACAAAATTAGTGGACCAGAGGAATGCCATCAATATAGTTTACTTGGACTTCAATAAGGCATTTGATAAGGTAGACCATAACCTACTACTAGATAAAATAGAAGAATGTGGGTTGGACAGCATCACCACCAGATGGATTCGTAACTGGCTGATCAACCGTACTCAACGTGTAGTTCTCAATAGAACTGCATCTACATGAAGGGAAGTATGCAGTGGAGTACCCCAAGGCTCTGTTTTAGCCCCAGTACTCTTCAACATCTTCATCAATGATTTGGATGAAGGAATAAATGGGGAACTCATCAAATTTTCAGATGACACCAAGCTGGCAGTAATAGCCAACACTCCAGAAGACAGGCTTAAGATACAGAAGAATTTTGACAAACCTGAACATTGGGCACTATCCAATAAAATGAAATTCAATGATGAAAAGAGTAAGGTTCTACATTTAGGTAAGAAAAAAAGAAATGCACAGGTACAGTATAGGTAGTACCTTCCTTAATAGTAGTAACTATGAGAGGTAAGAAAAAAGAAATGCACAGGTACAGTATAGGTAGTACCTTCCTCAATAGTAGTAACTATGAGAATCTTGAATCCTAGTTGACACCCATTTAAATATGAGCCAGCAGTGTGCAGCAGCTGCCAAAAACGCCAACACAGTTCTAGGCTACATAAACAGAGGGATAGACTCAAGATCACATGAAGTGTTAATATCACTTTGTAATGCCTTGGTAAGGCCATACTTGGAATACTGCATTCAGTTTTGGTCGCCACCATGTAGAAAAGATGTGGAGATTCTAGAAAGAGTGCATAGAAGAGCAATAAACATGATTAGGGGACTGGAGACTAAAACATATGAAGAACAGTTGCAGGAACTGGATATGTCTAGTTTAATGAAAAGAAGGACTAAGGGAGACATGATAGCAGTGTTCCAATATCTTAGGGTTGCCACAAAGAAGAGGGAGTCAAACTATTCTCCAAAGCACCTGAGGGTAGAACAAAAAAGCAATGGTGTAAACTAATCAAGGAGAGAAGCAACTTAGAACTGAGGAGAAATTTCCTGACACTTAGAACAATTGATCAGTGGAACAGCTTGCCTCCAGAAGTTGTGAATGCCCCAACATTGGAAGTCTTTAAGCAGATGTTGGATAGCCATTTGTCTGGAACGATATAGGGTTTCCTGCTTAGGCAGGGGGTCGGACTAGAAGCCCCCCAAGGTCCCTTCCAATTCTGCTATTGTATTGCATTGTATTTCTCCTTAGTTCTTTGTTGCTTCTCTGCTTGATGATTTTCCACCCATTGCTTCTTGTCCTGCCCTGAGATGCTTTGGAGAATAGCTTGACTCTCTCATCTTTGTGGCAACCCTGAGATATTGGACACTGCTTTCATGTCACCTGTAGTCCTTCTTTTCATTAAACTAGACATACACAATTTCTGCAACCATTCTTCATATATTTTGGCCTCCAGTCCCCTAATGATCTTTGTTGCTCTTCTCTGCACTCATTCTAGAATCTCAACATCTTTTTTACATTGTGGCAATCAAAGCTGGATGCAATATTACAAGTGTAGCCTTACCAAGGCATTATAAAGTGGTATTAACACTTCACGTGATCTTGATTCTATATTATTGTTATTTTGCTTATTCTTCAACAAGATGAGAACTTCCTATCTTCTCATTGAGTCATAGTGATGTTGCTTTTTTTAAAATAGAAGTTTCCAGAGGCTGGCTTTCCACCAGCAGTTCTTCTGCTTAATATGAGCCAGAAGAGATGATTCCAGATGGACAGGGGAAGCAAACAGAGAGAATTTGGTTTTTTCCTGTCTTCTTTAAAATAGTAACAGGGCTAAGAGGAGAAGAAATATTTAAGGGAGTCTATGAAAGTGTCATTGCCTGAATTAAAAGCTTTTAATCCAAAGCATACCTTGCAATCTATTATGAAGTGTAAAACCCTCAAGGCTCCAGAGTCTATACTGGGAGACAGGGAGAAATACTGTTTTCTAATCACACACGCCACATATCATTATCTAGAGCTTAGCCTAGGGAGACACAGGAAGAAACACAGAAGTCAAAGGAATGATATCATCCAAACAAAATTCCCTTTGGATGTCAGCTGGGAAAGAAAATAATTCATCTAGACAAGGAAGGGGCAGGTTCCTGGCTTTTGGAATAAAAGAGGTTGACAAAGTCAGGGGGAAAAGTCTCTGTGATGTTCTCAAGCTTCAGGCAAAATGGAAATCTGTATTTTCTTCCTATATTTTAGTATCCCGGTATATTATATCCAGAAAAAAACAAAATTAGTTTAGTCTAGTAAAAGAAATGATTTTGGAAGGAATGATCATAGTCATTTTTAGGTGGTGGTTGTAGTTTGTGATTAGTAGAGACCTTAGGGTGGAGGACTTGAAAGTGTTAAATGTGTTTGATTTCCATTATAATAATAAGCAGTGGCTACAATTTTGAAACATAATTTTGCCATGAGCTTGGTTGCATGAATGAAACTATTTACTATTTAATAATTTACTATTTATTAAAAGAACTTTCCTATACTCTGAGCTATCTCGCCTCTGCTAATGGAAGGAGACACACTTCAGTTAGCAAAAGGATAAGAAAAGGCATTTTGTTACTGTTTTAACTACAAGAACACACAGAAAGCTAAGTGCAAAGCTAAAGTAAACATAAAGTAAACCTCTGTGTTTTCCTTTAACTTTTCTTCTGCGTTCCAGGCTATAAGCATGTGGTTTTAAAAAATGTGGTTTTAAACCCTGTGTTTTCTTTGGAATTTTGTACCATATGTTGGTCTTTTGACCATAACAATGAACACAAATTAAAGAAGAATGGGGTTTAATTGCTGTCTCAAAACTTGGGGTGAGTTCTTTAATTTTTCTTCCTGACACCATCAACATTGTCACCATCATCTTCATACTCACTTCCTTTATTTATTTCAAAATTTTATACGGCCACCCATCTTAAATACAAAATCCTGGGTGGCTTATAAGAAACCTCCAAAAATGTATTACAGAAACCCTCAAGACACAAGCACAAAAACAAAATTAGAGAATAATCATATATAGATTAACCAAGGCACCATAGCAAACTGCAGATTTAACCGCATCTATGTTGGACTCAACAAACATCCTGGCCCAGGAACTAGCAGACAAATCAGGTCTTTTCAGGTCAAAGAAGGTCAGGCCCTCTGGATATATTGTGGGGGGGGAGTGTGTTGTCTAAGGCAGGGACCACAAGATCCCACCAGGTGACACTACTTGATAAAGAAGACCAGGAGTATATCTTAGATGGGACAAGTATAAATCCTTGGAGAAAGTGGTCTCACATGTTGTGTTATGCAGGGATTTTAGATTGATAAAGTGAACGATCATTGGGACATTCTGGGAGGCAATGCAAATTGTGTAACAACAGTATAACTTGGGTGAAAATGACATATACTACTATGCTGGTCATTCTGGACCAGCTGAAGCTTCTGAATACTCTTTAAGGGAAGTTCCAAGGAGATCTCTGTGGAGATTCTCAATCATTCAGGTTTTGGTACTCCCAAAGGTGTTTTTCAAAAGGCAACTGGAATTTCTTGATTCCCTACCCCACCCTGAATTAAGTTTTTCAATAGAAACTCAATGGATGAGAAACAAAATGCTTTTAAGGAAAAGCCAAGAAAGTTCAGATGCCTTCTGAAGAACACCTTTAGGACTGCCAAGAAGATCACACCGCAATAATACTGTCAAGATGTTACTGAGCTGTAAGTGATGGTGAGCAGGCCCTTCTGATCCAGAAACAGGCATCATTGGTGCACATGACAGTGTGCAAACTACTCCCCCCTAAGCCTAAAAAAAATTGATTTAGCATTTTTTAAATAAATTTCTATAAGTATGCATATTTAAGTTTCAATATCCATGCCTTTGTTTCACAGATTAATACAGAAATCAGTTTAAATGGATTTATAGATGAACACATGCAAACAGTCCGAATCCCCAGCCAATGCATTTGTGGCAATCAAAAGCAATTAAGGAGTGAGTGCATATCACTCAAACATCATAGCAATAATTCTTCAGGTACTTCATAAAATAATAAAATAAAGTAAAATAAAGAAAGTATAAAATAAAGTAAAGTGTAATGTGTATCTGTCATACCTGTTTCACCATTATATATATATTTTTAAAAAGTGCATAGATGTAAAATAAAATTAACAAAAGCAGAAAATGGGGAATGAAAACAAATATATATTTTATAATGTACTATGAAATAAAAAAGCCTGAATATACCACCAGAAATCTGATTTAATGTTTGCATTCTCATTTTTTAAATTCTTCTATCGATCTTTATTTTTATTTGTTTATTTATATTCTTCCTTTGTTATTTTTATAAATAACTCAAGGTGACAAACATTCCTAATATTCCTTCCTTCCTTCTACTTTTTCCCTACAAATAATCCTGTAAATTAGGTTGGGCTGAGAAAAAATAGCAATAGCAATAGCAATACCTGTTAGACTTATATACCGCTTCATAGGCCTTTCATCCCTCTCTAAGCGGTTTACAGAGTCAGCATATCGCCCCCAACAATCTGGGTCCTCATTTCACCCACCTCGGAAGGATGGAAGGCTGAGTCAACCTTGAGCCAGTGAAATTAGAACCGCTGAACTGCAGATAACAGTCAGCTGAAGTGGCCTGCAGTACTGCACCCTAACCACTGCACCATCTCGGCTCTAATGATGGGCCCAAAGTCACCCAGCTAGTTTTCATCCCTAATATGGCACTAAACTCACATTCTCCTGATTTCTAGCCTAGTGCTGTCACAACTAGACCAAAGTGACTCTTCTTATGGTTTTTTTTTTTTTTTTTTTTTTGCCACTGAGGATTATTCATGTTGCACCAAGAACAGAGGTGATATTCAGCAGGTTTTGACCAGTTCTGGAGAATTGGTAGTGGAAATTTTGAGTAGTTTGGAGAACCAGTAAATACCACTTCTGACTGGCCCCTTCCCCTTCTATTCTCTTCCTCCCGAGTCCCAGCTGATAAGGAGGAAACAGGGATTTTGCAGTAACTTTCCCCTGGAGTGGGGAGGGAATGGAGATTTTACAGTATCCTTTCCCTGCCACCTCCACCAAGTCATGCCATGCCCACCAAGCCACACCCACAGAACTGGTAGTAAAAAAAAAATTGAGTCCCACCACTGTCCGAGAAGTATACATTTGCAAAGCAAAAGCTAGTTGTATAGAAGTTTCAGAACAACATATCACCTGTTGGTCTGATGCATGCATATTTTAAAATATAGAAACCTCTGTCTGCCAGTATTATTTTACACTCAGAAATAAATGCCTTGGTTTTTTGGAGATTGATAGGAAAAAATACCATATGCACCAATTTCCAAATACTCTTGAGAGCAGGTTATTTCTGCCATAAAATGTCAGAAAGTATGAACAACGGGTATATAAAAATAGGACGTTGCACTGAATTTGGAAAAATTCCAAATTCCAAAGAAAGGGTTTAGTAATTAGAAACAGATTTTAAGTTATCTAGGGAAAAGCAGATGCATCTGAATTAGTTCTGTTCCAAATCCGGGCCTTCCAATCTGCTTTTTTGGAACTCCGACAGACAGCGAATGGCAGTTGTATAGTAATCATGCCACAAAGAAAAACAAGGCGGAGGAGAGGAAGGAGAGGGACTGTTGGGTTCAACAATTGACAGTCTGTCCTCAGATCATAAAGACTCATGCAATCAGCTCAGGATCATGTAGTAATTGCCTGATATCATCCCAGTGTCTTGGTCAGGTTGCAAGATTAATGGGAGAGGGGAGAAATCATTAGTTACAGAATTTACACAATGTGTCACCTCACTATTGCCGGTCTCTTTTCCAGAGTCGCATTAGCTAAGTGACCTAGCCAAGCAGCAATGAATGCTTTTATGGACAAGTTCAACAAGTCAATCTCTAGTTGTTTGACTATCTTTGTACATATTCTATAATCTGAAAATTAAGAGCCAGTGTGATTTAATTACACCATTAGACTAGGGCTGAGAAGATCTGATTTAAGTCTGCCCTCAACAAGAAAGTTCACTAAGTGGCTTTGGGTGAATAATTTTCTGTCAGTTCAGTGAGGTTCATAGAGTTGCAGAGAGAAAGACAGATTCTTGATGCTCTCTGAGTTTCCTTGTTTTCTTGCAGATGTTTTATTTCCAAAACTAGGTGACATCATCAGTGCTAGACAGTTTATAATCTGGTGCCTTGCCCTATCAGTGTTGGTGAGTGTGGTCTTAGAGATTCTTTGGTTGGACTGCTTACTGTTGGCTTCTTTTGCAGTTTCTTGATTGGGGGTTATTGTTGGTCTGATTTTAACCTTGGAGTTAATCTGTGCTGATCTAGATGCTGATTGCTGATGGAGAAGTGCTTGGGTCTTTTGTTTTTTTGGCTCATTGATTGACTCTTTTTATAATCTATAGATATTGTTTATATATATGTACCTTTTGATGGCATAGAAAGAGAGAGGGAGGGAGGTGAATACTAAATGAAGGATTCTGTAAGAAATAAATATGAAATGTGCCTGCCTGCCTGCCTGCCTGCCTGCCTGCCTGCCTGCCTGCCTGCCTGCCTGCCTGCCTGCCTATCTATCTATCTATCTATCTATCTATCTATCTATCTATCTATCTATCTATCTATCTATCTATCTATCTATCTTATCTAGCTATCTTATCTAGCTATCTTATCTATCTATCTATCTATCTATCTATCTATCTATCTATCTATCTATCTATCTATCTATCATCTATCTATCTATCATCTATCTACCTTATCTATCTATCTATCATCTATCTATCTATCTATCTATCTATCTATCTATCTATCTATTATCTATCTATCTATCTATCTATCTATCTATCTATCTATCTATCATCTATCTATCCATCCATCCATCCATCCATCCATCCATCCATCTATCTATCTATCTATCTATCTATCTATCTATCCTTTTTGTCTA
Source organism: Thamnophis elegans (assembly GCF_009769535.1). Classification (NCBI taxonomy): domain Eukaryota; kingdom Metazoa; phylum Chordata; class Lepidosauria; order Squamata; family Natricidae; genus Thamnophis; species Thamnophis elegans. The sequence goes on from NC_045544.1 coordinate 22,066,716, forward strand.
GCTTCTCTGCTACTGCCCCTACCTTATGGAACATCTTGCCCCCAGAGGTGAAGTTGGTTTGTACTTTCAAGGTGTTTCAAAAGAGCATGAAGACCTGGCTCTGCCAACTCATGTGGTGATTGAACAGCAGTGTCCAACCTTGTGAATGGTTGGTGGCCTAAGAATGTTTGCTCTACTTTTTAACTTAATTTTTTATCCTTGCTTTTATTTGTTTGTCATTCAATTTTAATTCTGTTTTAACTGTATCTTTTATATAATTTTATGATTTTTTTTAATCTATAAAAAATTATCCTTGCAGCCCAATATCTATCCTGGCCAATGCTTGGGGAATCACTTAGGCCTTCATAATCCTCTGGATGACTGAAAGGGATTCCTCAAAACTCAGATAGAAGGCTGACAGTCTTATGACAGTCACCAGAGGTCCCGACAAATGGAAATATTTAATGGAGTAGATTTAATGGAGTGGTCCACTCTATTAAACTTGTAGAATGGGCAGATATCCTTTGGGAGAAACAGTTCTATAAATAATGGTCCACTGCCATGTAGGGCTTTAAAGGTGATAACCAGCATATTGAATTGCACTCAGAAAGCAACTGGAAGCCCGTGCAGCTTTTGCAACAATAATGTTACTCAGGTGAACTGCTGGGCACTCAAAACTTTATGTTCTGCTGTATTTGGCAGCTTTTGAATGATCATCACGGGCAGCCCCATGAAGAGCACATTGCAATAATCCAAACGGGAGGTGATTAAGGCAAGGGTAACTGTGAACAAAGCCTCCTGGTCCTGGAATGGGCACAATTGGCACACAGGATGGATGTTTATAAAGGCACTTCTGGCATGGGTGTTCTTCCAGTAGAAGTCTTGAGTCCAAGAAGTCACTCAAATTACACATCAGATCTATGTGGGCGAGAGTCAAAAATGTCAACTCTCCTGTCCCCAGGGGGCCAAAAACTCATAACTACTCCATCTTGCTGGGGTTGTGCCTTAGCCACTTTGTCCCTATCCAGGACCTTAGAGCTCCAAGCACTAAGCCAGCACCTGAACAGCAGTAGTTGACTGGCATAGGATAGAGGTGTATAATTAAGTATCATCAGCATTGACTTCATGACACTGAACCCCGTGCAAGTCAATGATCTCCTCTTCATATAGATATTAAACAGAGCGGAGAGGAATCCAAACTCTGAGGCACCACATGTAGTAGGGACCTAAGCCTGGTTCTCTCATCCCTCAATAGCACTGACTGGTATTGGCCATGGAGGAAAAAACAGACTACTGTAAACTGTACCTCCCCCTTCCAATCCCCAGAAAGGGTCCAGCAAGAAACCATGATTCATGGCATCAAAAACTGCTGAGAAACCCAGAAGAGCCAAGATAAAGACATTATCCCCATACCAAAGTCTCCAAAAATCATCCATAAGTGCAGTTAATGCTACCTAGGTACTATAATCTTGCCTGTATCCTGACTGAAAAGGGTCCATACAATTTGGTTGACCAAGGGACTCTGTAGCTGCAAGCCACAGCTGGAATGTTGAAGACTGAATGGACATTATCCCAAACTATAGGCCTCCAATACCTTTGAGGAGGGAGCAAATCCCCACAGCGTTCAGCAAGAAATTTCCATTACTTGTTAATAATTCAAAAAATTAACATTGAACTCTTATTTGAGACTCTTTTTATGGGAGCAATGCTCTGTGTATGGTTTTATAAAACTGATATTGAAAGTAATGTTGTGTTTAGCTCTTTGAGGAGCAGACAAAAGGAAACCTTGAATGTGTGTTTTATGGCTTCATAAATCTCACCCACACTTCTCTGACAGATGTTAACTGTAGCATCAGTGCTGAATAAGAGAGCAGCTTCATATTCAATGACAACTCTGGTAATATTAATGAGAGAACATCTATGCCCTAAGAGTAAAGAGTAACTTTTCTCTTGAGAATATGGAATCAGTACATAAGAATGAATAACTTAAAACTGAACACATTCACTGGCCATCCGTTTCAATTTCTAAGGGAATAAAATATTGTATTGGCTGACCCCAACTATTCTTTGGCTGATGTTTCAGACCTATTTGCTCAAAGTGCTTTGCTGGCAGATGATCTAGCCTGTCTGAGAAGAGAATGGCTCAACTCAGAAATCAGAGAAAAACAAAGCTTCTACTGAGTCATCACTAGCCTTCTACCTATAGTAAATGGATATGGTTGGATGGCTCATATACCCTGAACAGTTGAAGGAGATATTAAAAGCAGAAATACGGTAACTCAAACAGGATAATGCTTTATCTGCATTCAGATAAAATCCCTGCTCTCTCCATCTTTCCACCATTTTATTTGTATTGGTTTTTTTAATTAATAACAAAAGCATAGTGATGGTGATACATTATCAAAGAGAAGGGGGGAAAGAATATACTATATAAGAAGTGCTAGGGTCTAGATAATGGGAGAATGCCTTAATTTCCACAGCAAGAATATAAATGGACCTCAAGTTATGATTTACACAACAAAAAACAATATTTAGAATTTGTTGGACTTCATTCTGTTTGTTGAAGATGTAGTAAGGAAGATGCTTCTTTAAAACATGTTTCTATAATGATCTATATTCACAAAGATTTGGAAGAAAGAAGTGGATTATACAGATATGATTGTGCATCAAAAGCTAAAATATTCACAGGCTATTTGAACTACATATCTAATACAAATTTACATTTATATGCTACCTGAATCCCTGTAACCATGACTTCCACCTGCTACTCAAACAGGAGCTATGAGTCCAAAAGGACCCCCAACATATCAAAACTATATTCACTCCTAAAGAGACGAGTTGGTAATATTTCTCAAACATTCAATTTGCTGGTAACTTTAATAGCCATTGTTTCCTTTTATTTCAAAGTCACCTTTGTACTCTCTTCTGCTTACATCTTTAGGAAATTTGTCCAATTAAAAATGAAAGTTGATTTAGTCCTTTAATCTTACCTGAAAGGAAATCTGCATACTTCTCAGGGTTTTGAAGGAAAAGGAAGCTCTGAGAAAGAGCACAATCTTATTTTATAAGTGCAAGCCATAAGGCTTAATTCACATGCACTCCCATTGAGGGCTAGTAATTATTATTTATTACCATGAAGCACACTTTAAAAAGAGAAGCAGGTTTTTGAACATACTTGGCCCTGCATATTTAAGCATTAAAATAACTTCTTTTTTCCTGACAGATGAAATGTTTGCCTATAAATCTTATTCATTTATCTCAGAAGAAGAAAAAAAACGATATTCAGAGATAGGAAGAAAAACGAAGTACAAAGAATGTCATGCATCTCAGGCAGACCACTAAATAAATTTATATAGATTTATAGCAAGCTACTGTCAAGTCAGCTGGTTCCAAGGATTTTCGTTTTGTTTTGGATTTTACTCCTGCTCTGTGCTATTAATAGTTTTTATCTGAATGATTGATTCCATTCATATATTCCTCTTTTGTTTTATCTTTTATGATTTCTTGGATTTGCGTTGGGATTCTTTAGAGATATTCTTGCTATTCTTCCATGTATTTATTACGGTTTGTATATTCTCAATATAGAATAGATCAACAAATCAGCCAATGCCAAATCCAATTGATCTGTGTATATTAATATCAGTGGTGGGTTTCAAAAATTGTTCAAATCTACTCTGTGGGTGTGTGGCCTCCTTTGTGGGAGTGGCTTGCCTCCTATGTGACCAGATGGGAGTGGCTTGCCACCCATGTGACCGGATATGAAGATGCCGACGACACTTGTCAGAACCACCTTAAATTACCTCTCACACAGCACTGGCATGCCTAAGAATATGATGTAAATTTGTTTTTAAAAAGGCATCTTTGGTTTGCGTTAAAACAACTTTAACACACACAATGTTCTGATTGCACCACAAATGCAGTAGTCATCCTTACCTTTCACAGAGGCACTGAGTTTTATAAATATGAGCATGATAGTGTAGAATAATCATATCCAAGGACCAGTGGTGGGTTTCAAAATTTTTTGGAACTTCTTCTGTAGGTGTGGCCTGCTTTTCCGGGTCCACTGGTGGAACCTCTTCTAACCGGTTCGGTAGATTTGATGAACCGGTTCTGGTGCGAACTGGTAGGAACCCACCTCTGATTAATATTATCCATTAATAATTTAACATCAGATGTTTGTTGCCCTCTTATAAAACTTGACTGTGAAAAATAGTATAGCCCTGGACCTCAGTTGCCAAAGTGTTAGTATTCATATTTAACACAAAAATCAAACTTGTCCAAGGTCCTTTGCTGTAGAGTTGCTTTATGTACCTTAATTCTACTCAGCAGAGAATTCTGATGTACATTTTGAGTTATTGACCTCAAAGAGCTTTCTTTAAGCTCCTTAGAAAAGCAACATCAGCATGCAAAAGAAGGCATATCCTGAACTGTTGGTTCCTTTAAATTAAACCGTAAACCCATAGATCCATGAGATCTATAGGTATCTAAAAGCATGAGAAGACTGATGATATGAGTCTTATAAGATGTTGAGGTATCTTACTTGGTTGGTTCTACCATCTTGGCACTCAAGAACAGAAATTGAATGTGCAGCATGTTCCTGCATCTCTGTTTTTATTTTAATTTATATACTTTTATATCCCACTCATAGATGTTCATATATATTTGTGATTAGATGACAGCCCTCCTGGATTAACCAAATAGGAAATACAATTAGAGCTAAATCTATTTTATAGAGGTTATATTAACAGAATCTTGCAAAACTGCAGGCACAAATTTCTTGCAGCTCCTTTTAACTATCTGACTAATAGCATCAGGTGGGCAGGAGATCCTTCCTAAGTTTTTTCTCTGACTGTTAAGCCACTGGAAACTCCTCCATCTCTTGTCAGAGCATTCTGTGGGTAGCATTCCTTTTTTTTTTTTTGGTCCCCCAAAATCATCCACACATTCCATTACACTAGAAATTTAGCACATAGGAGGGAAGGTTTAATTGGAACAAAAATCTTCTCCTCTTCAACTAATAAATTAGAAAAAGAGCTATCGCCAACAGCAGTGAGAACATTTCTTCTCAAGGCTCCTTGCTGTGCTGCCATATGTTAAAAAGCATTTGATTAGCATGTAGAAAGAAAAATAGCATTTGTCTCCTGCAGTCCCAATGGGACCTCTGCAAACACCTATAATTATTAAAAATAAAAACATGTTATGTTCTGAAATGTCTCTTTGACCCTCGGTGGTCATATTTGAATGGAAAATTCTAAAGACTGAAACTGTGGCTACCAAAAGGGTTCAGTCTGTCCACTTACCTGAAGTATATCAGCAATTGACTTCAAAAGCTCTCTGTAACATTGTGAGCAAGAATAGCACTCTTGAGACATCTATTGAAGCATCTTTAATTTGGGAAGCAGTAACTGGGGGCATGTAAATTCTCCTGACCTTAGCTCAATAAATTCAACAAATTAGGCCATTAAGTGACTATTTCTTAGGAAACTGTTCCAGTGACTTTAACAAAGCCTGATGGAGTTCTGTTGACCATTCACTTCTTGGAAGAGGTAGCAATGGGAGATTATAAAGTAAAATTGAAAATTCTTTGGTTCTTTAGGAGGTTTAGATGTTAAAACATGAGCTAAACTAACGTCCGTGAGAGTGAAGAACCACTTCAAAATGATTTTGCAAAGCAACACAATCCATTTGATTTTTAAACCACCGTTTGCTCTTGCTGTTTGTTGAGGAAATCACATTATGGCTTCCCTTCAGTGAAGAGAACTGTAGAACTTTTGCGATGGAAAGCTCTTCAGGGAGGCAAATGCCTCACACAGATCTATTTTGCATTCACTTCAATGACAGCATCAATAGGCATGGAGAAATATAGCTAGCATGTTTTACAACTCTAAAATGTCTTTAGAACAGTATTTTTGACCTTAGCAAGTTTAAGATAAATGGGAGTTGTCCACCTATCTCCAAATTACCAAGGTTGAGAAGCACTGATTTAGGGTATTTAGAAAGACTAACCTTGAGTCTTTCTGAGTGAATGAATAAGGAAAAAAGGAAGGAAGGAGAGGGGTTGGGGAGAGGATGAGGTTGTGGTGATTGAGGAGGAGGGAGGAGGAGGAAGGGAGGAGGAGGAGGAGATGATTTAAGTGGTCAATTGGCATAAAAGCCATCTCATTCCATCCAATGTCGCTATCTAACAGCTTAAAATATGTAATGAACTATCCTATTCTCCTGTTGCCATGTTTGGGTTTATACATCTCCTTACCGGCTATTGAAATCACCTCCATGTCTCCTGAGAAAGTTCTGGCAGTTATCACCTGCTATAAATAGTATTGTCCGGCTTGTGGCTCACCCTTTCAATAAGCTTAATAAAAAGGTCAGCTTGGTGCAGTCGGTTTAAAATTCTGTGAGTCTGCTGTACACAAACATCTTGCACGGAATAAGGCAAATTCTTAATTGGTCCAAGTTCCCTCAGTAAACTGTCATGTGAACAGCGTTGCCAGTGCTATTGTAGACTAGTAGGCATTTTCTCTGGCCTGTTAACAGCAATTGTATCATTCCGCTTGTAAATGTTTGACCTATGCATCCACTTGCTGCTAGTGCTGCAGTAGGAAGGCTGATAAATGCTGTAGAGTTATCAATGTTTCTTATGGATCTATGACCATGTTTGAATTTTCCTTTCTCTTCCTGGGAGTAGGAGCTGGCAAGATTGACAGCAGAACTTCTCAAGAAGGACATAGGATAATCCAGCCAAAGTTCATATCAAACAGACAGAATCTTGCCAGACTAAACCTGTCACCCTAATGCATACAATCTGAGAGATTCTAGAGAGTGGCTATCCTACATCAGTTCCTCTTCTATATCCAACTGTGGGTTATGTTGACTCTTGTCTCACTCCACTCCTTGGAATATGTCCCCTCGTTCCTGAGAAACTGCCACTTCATTGTAGTGCACCACAACTGTTTTGTTTATGGATATGTCCTATCTATTTTATGGTCTACACTTGAACTTATTCTTTTGCTATGCTTTTCTTGATAAACTCTTTCAGCTTTTACTTCACTTGTGTGTTTATTGCTTTCAAACCTATGAACCTCCTACTCACCTTTTAGTATGACAAAATATCCTCCATGAGTGAATTGGAAATCTGCTCTAAAATAGCTTGTTCTGCTGTCGGTATAAGCAACCCTAATGATCCTTATGCTCTTTGAAAACCAGACCAGCAGATTGTATTATACCATTTCTTGGATCATTAAATTCTGTCTCTGTGTATAAGCATGTGTATATATTCTTTATATTTCAGAGACTTTTTATTATCTCTACACATGATTGGTTGGCCTTTGGGTGGATAATATATGGAGGGTTGTGTGTGTTTTAAAAACCATTCTTTGTAACGTTCCCGTGGTTCGTCCATGAGGCCAATGTGGAGAAAAGACAAGACACAACCTTTCTCGGGATGGAGCGACCTGGATTAGGGGGTCTGAGAGCCCCTTTTATTGAGATAGGGCAAAGGCAGGAGGAGCAATAGCATGTGAGTAAAAACAGCCTGTAAAAGTACAATTTCTAATCTACTGCTCAGTCTATATATGGTCAAATCCTGGACGTCAATGGTAGGGCACATCTCAGAATGTTATGTTATGCACTATCAGGATGTTATGGCGTTTTAGGAGTTTGTTTTCTCCTGTGTGGTTCAGCGGGACTCTGCATGCCCTGGTATGAACTGGGCCATGGGTGACCGCTATGCCTACACAAGGAACTATATTACAACAATTCTTCCCATTCAAAACCTGGGGGGTGGGGGTGGTATTGTCTCAGAGAATCCTCTCCTTTCATGGCAAAGGTGCCATTTTTATCTTTAAAAACCTAGGTGGTTTTCTCTCTCTCTAAAATAACATCTGAATATTTGGTTTTGCAGTAAACACTTCTAAGTAGCACCCAATATTCTTAGCCATATCTTTGAGAAAAAGGGGCACTTGGGAAATTCCATGTGGCTTCTTGACTGACAGCACTTACTTGTGGACACTGACTTGACACAAGCAAGAAAAAGATTATTGATTCCTAATGCAGCATTATATGAGAGGCTCCCTCCCTCTCTGGACAACAGAATGGACAACCTTATTGGCAAGGATAGCACTTAACATTGTGGGTGGTAGGGAGGGAAGGGCTAAGCCTACAGTAGACAGGTTGGTATAGTTGTCTTGTGCTGCTTTAAAACCACAATAAAGATAGGTTGGCTTTGAGATGGCAGTGGACCCACAAAAAACAAATACACTAGGGTTTTTTCAGATTTTTTTTGTGGTGGGGGGGGGGAGAAAACTTCTTTGGGCTTTATACTGTTGTTGTTATTATATGTATGTCCTACCTCAAAATAGTAAAAAACACCCTGACTTTTGGCAATATTAGCTAGGTGGGGCTGAGACAGTGGTGGGTTTCAAAAATTTTAGAACCTCTTCTGTAGGTGTGGCCTGCTTTGTGGAAGTGGCTTGCTGGCCATGTGACATGGCTTGGCAGTCATGTGACTGAGTGGGTGTGGCCAACTTGTAAAATGTGGTGGAACTCACTTAACAATGCTCTTGCTTAGCAACCAAAATGTTGGCTCAGAAACTCTGGCATTTGAAGCCCGCAAGTCTTAAAGCTGTCAAGTTACAAGACCCTTGCACCCCTAACCCTTTAGAAAAAAACAACCCAGGGGTGTTCAAACTTGACAGCTTTAAGACTTGTGGACTTCAACTCCCAGAATTCCTCCTCTCGCTCTTCATCTTGATGATGTGCAGATGGATGGGGTGGGGGAGCTGGAACCAGTTCTAAACAGCACTGTAGATTTGTGGGACCTCTTCTATAGAAGAGGTTAGAACTGGCAGGAACCCACCCCTGGGCTGAGAGAAAGTAAAAAGTGTGGGAGGGCCCTGTTTATCCATCCCCACTTACACATTATACAGCTCTAACCAAGCTTTGGGTTTGTGAAAGCTGCTTAGAGCAATCTTTTCAACAAGGACTCTTAGAGACATGAGAGTGCTTTAATATTTTAAAACACAATGCAGAACTTCTACAAAACAAGATTTGTTATTTATCATTCTGGTTAAACTAATATATAGTAATGTGGTTATTGTTAAAAAATGTACATACTTTTGAAAAATTAAAAATATATTTCAGAATACTCAAAGTAACCCAATGTATAGTTTTAAATATACATATTCCAAAAGGTAGAAGGAGAGCACAACTAGGAATAAAATTGGCAAAATATATCATTGCTGCCAAGTCCAAAAAAAAAAAAAAAGTGGGTATTTATATGCAGGCTAAAAGGATAGAGAGCATGCAATCATATACTGACAAATACTAATTTCTCTCAGTATATCAGAAATCTATCATAGGCTGCTAAAACCAGCCGTTTTCAAAATAGCCAGGCCAATTTTAATGATGATTGATCATTTGAACAGCCACAGCACAGTCTCCATTTAGTTCGCATTAACTGCTGCAAGATTTAAGTGACCTGTCCTACCTTCACGCATACACAAAACAAAGCAAATAAATTGCAAGCAGGAAACACAGCCAGAAATCTTGTTTGATGCTGCTCACATCAACCGTACAGGTTGCCTTTGGCATCCGAATTTGTTCGCTCCTTCTCCCTCTCTGTTGTTCTATCTGTTATGTATGCGTGTGTGCGTGTAATTCTGGGCTATTGAGCATTGCTGCTACTGACAGGCAAGGGGCTGGGGCTGTGCCTTTAAAGTGCCCTTCACTCAGAAAACTCACTTTCTATTATAAGAAGAGAGTCACTCTGCATTCTATCAAGATGTGCACTCAGCTGAAACAAATGCAAGATGCCACTTTCTTTTTTCTTTTTTGGCCAACTAATTATTTGCCATTTGCTTTGATGCTGGCATCAGCTTCCCATTCATTTATATAGCTCTTCTTTTGACGCACCCCATTCATATAGAAAAAGGTGGTTTTTGGTTTTTCCTTAATTCCATCCAATTGGCAGGAAATCGGATGGTGTCTTTGGAGGGCACAGTTAATTATTTGTGTCAAAACTACTGACTCATGTGTTAACACAAGTGGGAACTTTTATCTATTTTAAGGAAATTAATTATTATTTTGCTTTTCTCACATTGCTTTGAAAACCTATATGGCTTTTTAGCCTTCGGGCCTGGTAATTGAAGAGTTATGACCCAGAGTGCCTAATTTGGGGTTATTTCACTGGGGAAACTAGATTAATCTGACCTATCAGTTTGCTTATTTGGGTACTGAGTCTGAAACAGTATTCCCTTTGCTTTCGTAACAGCAAAATGTAAAATGAAAATGCTGTACAAGGAAATATAAACCGAGATTGCCACCCAATGCATTACAGCCTGTTCAGCATTTAGTTAAAGATATATTTTCCAGAACAAGTGGTTTTAGCTGTTCTCTTGGGTACTATTACAAAAGGTTACACTGTATGTAAAATCAATGGTGGTTTAATGTTTCCCCATCTGGGATTACTGATATTCTAGTATTGTGCTATCAAGTGAACAAAAGACTCAAAATAATATTAATATATTTCACAGGGCTTTTGGGGTTGTTTCTCTATAATTTGTACATCAGTACATTGATCAAGAGAAGATGTCCACTTGAAACACCATGAAATGGTTTTAATTAGGATTTAAAATATGGAATATTGGGTGCAGAAAATATTTTTAGATTCCTTTAAAGTTGTTAAAATTGTGTTGAGAAAGCAGTTGATTTTCTTACAACTTGTTTGTGGAATGTGAAAATAATCATGTTTATTTTGATGACGTACAACACTAGGTAGCATTTGCATCAATTGATTCACAATCCTCAAAATGTGTATGTCAAGCTAGAAGACATAAAAAACTTCATAAATTCAAGTATGTATAAAAATCCAATCAATATGCTTTTCTGAGTGTCCACTTCCTTCTGGAACTGATGGAAATGAATGGCCTTCTTTGAATGGCCCCAAGTAAATCATATCAATTAGAAGCTGAATTCCAAGCTGAATTTTATTGGATATATCATTCCTCTCCATCAAATGATTTCTTTCACTCTGAAAAAAATTGGAAGGGATCACCCGATGTCCTACTTTCCATTTCTATTCTGCAGCTATTATGTATATAAAAGGGCTAAGATTGGGATAATTAAAGGTCACTCTATTTAGGATTATGGAAACTAATTAATTCAATAGAATTGTTGTGGGAAAAAGCTAAGAAGGAATGCTCTGGATATCACGTGTGTGTGTGTGTGTGTGTGTGTGTGTGTGTGTGTGTGTGTGTGAGAGAGAGAGAGAGAGAGAGAGAGGGAGAGAGAGTATGAAAAATATATAAAATAAGTTCATTTCTAAAACTAGCTTCAGTGATATTTTGAGTTTATAAATCAGATCTATGTGTTTATAACCCTCAATATGCATTGCATTAGCCACATTTTGTAACTGAGTTCAGATCAGTTATCTGAAACTATTTACAACAGCAACAACAAAAATTGAAAGTAGTGTTACTGAAATGTGTATCCACTAAGCTGGAGACATAGTATGCCAATAAATACTCTATTAGTTTGGTATAGTTGCATGTCTAGACAGGATTGATGGCAAACAACAAACCACTCTGAAGATTTCCTCCTCTTTGACTTGGAACATAAAGTTGGATCTATATTTCATTGTATTTTGTGCTATTTCAACACAATCAATGGCTTAGTTATGACTGGCAAAAGCCCACTAATTTCAGTACTGAATACCTATTTGCATAAGAGCTATAATATTTTGCCCAGTCAGACTTGGATATTTTTCATGGTAGTCTTTGGTAACTTTGTGTTCTTCAGATGTAGCTTACTACATTCTTCTTTCTGTATATGGCTGTTTATCAAAAGTTACTTTTGCAGTTATATTGCTTTTAAATTTTCAGAGCTCACATTTTTCTCTTTTGAAGACATCAGTCAATAACCTGAATATGAAACCATGTTCTTCATTCGGATACCTGTCAACATGGACAATTTTTTGGAAATCTTTATATATGAAACTATGCACTTTGCTATTGATCGGTTTCAGATGGCATCTGTCGAAAACTGGAGCTACTGTAAATTTGATATGCTGGACAACATATCTTGCTTGCTTTCCAATAGATATTGCATTGTTTCTGAAATATTGTTCTGAATCCCAGGAGCACATAATGGATGGAAAGGCTAATCATTATTTAATATAGTCTGTTTATTGTTCATCTTTACATGAATGGTAACTAATGGTTTATTACAGGAGTAATTGATTCAAATATAACCACCTTAGATATCATTGTTCCTTAGATCTATAAAACTAGTGTCAATGATTTGATTTGATTTCTTTATATTCAACATTCATGTTTGCTCAATACAAATTGCTTTTTCAAGCATTATCCATACCAGCCAGGATTGTACATGTATTAGGTTTGTAATGTACAAACTCTGTGAAATGAAAAAGGCCCAGTTCAGATGTAACAATAGTGGTTTAATAATGCATGAGTTATTGTAACAACTATGATTTGTTGAGAATCTTGGTATATTCCAGTATAAACTGACCTACATTTCCAGATGAATATGTCTCGTGAAATACAGCTACTAATCCACCCATTTTTCTCAAATCTATAATGTAGTTCTCAGCTATAAAAATGTGTCAGGCAGCATTTAGAAAAACACATCTTGAGAGGAAAACCTTTTTTACAAAAAACATTTTAATATGCAAGCAAATGTAAAGCTTTATGAAGATTTTGTCTTTAAAATACATGCATTCACTTTGGAATAAGACAACAGAAATTTATAAATGAATTCATGTGCAAGAAAGATGGTGCCAAAATAGACTTATCTATCCATATTAATAACCATTACTGTGACCATAACCATCTCTGAAGCTGTCAGGAATTCTATAGTAAAAGAATTCCTGCCATGTGGAAGAGTAAGGAAGGAAGGTGAGAGAGAAATTAGAAGCTATTTGGCCAGTTATGGCTACTACATAAATATTAAAACTTCTACTGAGCTCCAAGACCATTAAGTTGTCATGGCATATTCATTTGTTGAGAAGCCTGAAAGAAAGAGGCCCCACATTTAGGCCTCTATGGATATTTGAAATGTTTTTAGTTTGGCACAATCACAGTGGAACAATCAATTGTTGGATATGGCTGCAATTTTTTCTTCACTAAAGATTTTGATTGAGGTACTACTCTTCTCTTGAAACTTACACTGAAATTTACCACAGAGTTTCTCAAAAAAATTCTCCCTCTTGGAAAGGAATGCTATTTTAATTTCAGGTGCTTGAGAATTCATTCTGAATTTCTCTTGATGGAATGGAATAGGGTTCTGGTAGTGTAGTTGCATTTTATGCTTCTTACCATCATTCTGAAGACTTTTTGCTGCCTCTTTGATCTGGGAAGATTTAATTGAAGCCTAGAAAATGAGGCAGGCTACAGGCTACTGGAAAGATAATTTAATAACAGCAGACAAGACCTTTACAAAAGTCCAATGGCCTTTACCAAAATCATTTCATGAATGCTACAACCCAGCATGAGAATTTCATCACAATTTTCTCCATTGAGTTCAATGTGAAAAGCAAATTTCTTGATTTAGAACTGACAGAAAAAAAAATGGATGCATTTTTTTTCCCTGCTGGCAATACTCACAAAATGACAGCAAGCTTTCTGTATGTTTTAAAAATAATCTTGTGCAAATAGCATTAATAAAATGAAAATAACAAAATATCTGCATATTTATTTTTAGTTGAATTTTAACTTCTATTTGTTCTAGAAAAGCTTTCACAATGAAGCTTAAAGTAGAGGGAATTGACAAGCAGTTTCTTTCCACTTTGCATTAAACTGGGTGCAAGATCAGAAAGAACCCTCTGCCCCAAAAAAGCTGGTGCCTATTTCTTTTTTAACTTTATTTATTTTATTTTTATTTAATTATTTTGTGAAGCATGTATATATAAGATAGATAAAAGTGTAAACATGATTTTGAATACATGAAAAGGATAGGACTAAAAAGAGACATGAGGACAGGGATGGTAGGCACGTTGGTGCACTTATGCTTGGTTTCGTTCTCTTATAAAGCTTTTTGTAAAATAGGTAAAAGAAGGTTTTATGTTTTAACTTCCCATCCCAAGTGTATCTTATTCATAGTAATTAAAATAAGATATCAAAAATGCTGATACAATCTAAACAATGGCATAATGAGCACGATCCCTTGTTTATAGCAATAGCAATAGCAGTTAGACTTATATACCGCTTCATAGGGCTTTAGCCCTCTCTAAGCGGTTTACAGAGTCAGCATATCGCCCCCACAGTCTGGGTCCTCATTTCACCCACCTCGGAAGGATGGAAGGCTAAGTCAACCTTGAGCCGGTGAGATTTGAACTGCTGAACTGCAGATAGCAGTGAGCTGAAGTGGCCTGCAGTACTGCACTCTAACCACTGCGCCACCTCGGCTCCTTAACATTAACAACTTAAGCATTGCTTTGACAAATCTTTACTAAGCTATGTTTATTAACAACTAGGCAAAGGAAACCTAGCCTGTTTTAGATCTTAAACAGAGAGATGTTTACAAGAACTTTATTAGCATCATATAACGTTAGCATCACAGCATGTATTACTAAAACCTGGCTGGGCCCAGAGGGAGGAGTCCCCCTCACTGAAATGTGCCCAGAAGAGTTTCAGGTGCTTCATCAGCCACGACCGCAAAGAAGGGGTGGGGGAGTGGCTATGATCATCCGAGGGTCATTAGTTCCTCGTAGGATCCCTGCTCCGGAGCTTGTTGGGTGTGAGTCCTTGTTGGTGAAGTTGGACCTTGAGGGTCAAGTGGGTCTGTTGCTAACATACCTTCCTCCCAACAGCATTGCAACAGCCCTCCCCTCGCTCCTTGAGTCAGTAGCCGAGCTGGCGGTAGAGTTCCCCAGGCTTATGGTGCTGGGGGATTTCAACCTGCCTCGCTCGGTGGACACTCTGATGGGGCACAGGAGTTCATGGCTTCCATGACAGCCATGGACTTGACCCAAGTAATCCAGGGTCCGACTCACTCAGCGGGGCACACGCTTGACCTCGTATTTCTCTCAGAGCAGTGGAGACATGATCTAAATTTGAGGGGCATTAAGATCTTGCCCTTGTCATGGTCTGATCACTTCCTACTGAGGCTTGACTTTTGGAGACCAATCCCCCACTGTAGCGAGGAAGAACCAATTAGGTGGTTCCGCCCCAGGCACCTGATGGACCCTATGGGATTTCAGACAGCGCTTGGAGAAATACCTGACACTCTCGTCCACAATCCAGTAGAGTCCTTAGTCGCTGTTTGGAATACAGCGGCGGCGGGGGCCCTTAACCGGATTGCGCCTTTACGGCCTCTCCGAGGTAGTGGATCCAGGAGAGCTCCTTGGTTCACTGAGGAACTCCGGGAGATGAAGTGCCAAAAGAGACACCTAGAGCACCGCTGGAGGGCCAGTAACTCCGAGTCAGACCGAGCACTGATGAGAGCCTTTATCTCGTGACAATACGGGCGGCGAAATGTGCGCATTTTGCCAGTCTTATTGCATCAGCTGAATCGCGCCGAGCCGCCTTGTTTAGAATAGCCCATTCCCTCTTGAAAGGGAGGGATGCGGACGACCCTTTGCAAGGTAGAGCTGAGGAATTTGTTCAGTTTCTAACGGATAAAGTCGCTCGGATTCGGACAGATCTGGACTCCAATTGCATAGTACCAGCCGAGGTACCGGGGGAAGGTCTTGAGCGAATTTTATGGAGCGAGTTTCAACTTGTCGCTCCTGAGGAAGTGGACAAGGCCATGGGAGCGGTGAGTGCCTCCACCTGTATACTGGACCCGTGTCCCTCCTGGCTTGTTTCGACCAGCAGGGAGGTGACACGTGGATCCAGACAATAGTTAACACCTCTCTCTGGGAGGGGTCCTTCCCACATCTCCTAAAGGATGCGGTGGTGAGACCCCTCCTGAAGAAACCTTCTCTGGATCCAGCCATTTTGAGTAACTGAGTCTTCCGGGAATAGGGCAGCATACAAACCAAATAAAACCTTAAAACCTTAAACCTTAATCATATAATGTTTTTCTGGGCAAAAATAGTCTTGCTAGGGAAGCTTGAACACAACAGAATACTGTTAAAAAGCAAAAACCTGTGCTCCTTTCTTTTCAGAGAAATAAAGAATGAGACAGAGAGAGGGGGAGGGAGTGAGTGAGGGAGAGAGAGAGAGAGAGAGAGGGAGGGAGAGAGAGAGCACTCTACTGCTATTCCATTGTGTGCCAGAGACTTCGGTGTGACCAAAAGGCACGAAAGCCATTCGTACATGCATCACAGATTACAAGGCAAGCTGTTATTGGCATTTCTGTTCCACAGGTCTTCAGACTAACACAAATTCTGGCTGCAGAAAAGTGAGAAGTTTTTTCCCCATCTGATAAGATAGAAAAATCAAACCAATGAATGTGTGTGTATTGGTTTGTGGAGGTATTTAAGGACGCAGTGCACTAAATACTTAGCATAAAGCTGGTCTTGTGATCATTTTTGATGTTTCAGGTACTCTTAAAGATCACTGACAACTTATTTATATATGTAGATTTCCTTATTTCAATCAATCTCATTTTTATTATTATTCCTGGATTCAGCTTTGGCTTTGATAAATTAACAACTACGTATCTTTTAGTGATCAAGCAGAATGTCTTATGTCATTGGGATTTGCTACAACTGAAGACAGAATTAAGTGTGCAAAGCTTGTGATTCCCAGATAAAGTATATGATGTATGTGATTCTTTTAAATAATATCTAAACATGTTTATCATAAGATATGAGTTTTATTGTTATTTTCAGGGATTTCATTACAAACAAAAGAAAAACCTTTGGGAAGTATAAAAATTCACTTCTGTACTTTGCTATAAATTTCCAGGTAATAGCATCCATGTTGGTATAAATAATATTCTAAATCTGTACCCTGGCAGTGCATTAAAATTCTGCATATATCTCCTAGTGGTTGACATGTGCGTAACAGTAGTCTTTAAATTAGAAACCCTGGCTTGCATAAAATAGCATGAGAATGCTTGGAGTAAAACTGGCTTGGTTGCACTGGGGAAATATTGGTTGAAATGTGCTAAAACTGACAGGTATTACCCATAGGATTAACAGAGAAAGGCACATGTGGTAAGGCTATGACTAAGAGGACTAAATGGTAAAGAGAATCAATTAACAATTGTAAGAAAAAGTAGGTATGCTGTGATTCGGGAAACAAAGAGAAAGGAGAAATATGTAGTAGATATGAGAGAAGATAGTCTAAAGTTGTAGGATGGACTTGATGAAACTATTGAGAGAAGTGAAGGTTTGGGTCTAATTAGAAAAAAAAGAGCTAAAATGGGAGACAGAAAGTACAAATTGTCACCTAGGTTGTTGTGAATACATAGATTAGTAGAACCCATAAATTAACAATACTTGCATACAATGTTTCTGTCACTGGTGGTAAAAACTTTGAGGGGAAAATGTGCAACATTCTGAATTGACAGGGAAAAAATATTATGCAAGGTGGCACAAACTGGGTGAAAACAAGACAAAAGGATAAAGAGATCGATATTGATTCAGTTGAGGGCACAGGAATGAATAAGAATGATGACTGTTCAGTATATATGTTTTGAATACCATGTTTAAATGTGTCTATTCATATGTACACTTCACAAAGAACTAAACCTGAAACCAGGACCTACTTCATTGTTAATGACGAAAGACTTACAGAATTAATGCAGGACACAAAAGGTAGTGGAAGATTTTGAATGTGCAATAAATTAGTAATGGTAATAGTTTTAAGAGTGGAACTTGAGAAAAGATGGATATGTTAAAAAAAGTCAAAGAAGCCAAGGATAGAAAGAGAACAATTGCAGGGAGAGAATGTATGTGTCTTGTATGAAAATATATATATTAGAAGATGGATTAATTTCCAAATAGAATTAATGGGAAATGGACTTAAGGAAAGAGGATATAGAAACTGATTGAAACAGAGTAAAAAGAATTATGTTATAGAGCACCACAGAGGTGTGTGGAGTTATGCTAATGAGAAGTATTAAAAAGGATGCCTGGTGGAATGGAGATATGAAAGAGGTTGTGGTTGAGAAAAATGCACTTAAGAGAATGATTGTTGCAAAAAATGAAGGTGACAGTTTTTGTAAAATGTACATATCGAGGGGGAAAATTAATTGCAAATAATGTAGTCAAAGAGAGAACGACACAGTGAAGAATTTTTATTTAAGTATTTCACCTATTTCATAAATAAAAATGCACAACAAATAAATATTACTCATCTAATGACATGATAACTAAGTTAATTGAGATGTATTTAATTACTTATTTAATAAATACTCATACAACTGATAGAAAAACACAACATAATTTGATGGAAATAAAGATTGGAAGATTTAGAAATAAATGCAGAGGGCTAAACAAGAAGCCTTCTAGAGAGCAAAAGGAATGAAAAATAATAGAAAGAAGGTAAATTGTGAGGATGCTGGGAATAATATTTGAGACATGCCTATGGAAAGATAGCTCATTCTTGTCAAATAGTGGAATTAAAATACATTTTATATATTAAAAAGTCTTTTCTAGGCTGAAGAGAAGGGAAAAACTGAAGAAAGCCACGGTTGTGAGGACTTTTCCTCAAAAAGAGGCAAGTGAAAGTTTTTAATAAAAAACAACAACAACAGGAAATGTTTTAATCAATATACAGAAGTGGTGAAACCCAGAAAAGTTTGCAAAGGTGGAAAGGTATGGAGAAGTATAATGAATGTTGTCGGTATAAAACAAATTTTAGCTTTATCGTCTTTTCTTATCAAATGCTTTTAATTGTTTTGGCTTAGCATTTCTTACTCCTTATGCGCTTTACATAGGGTTGTTCATCCTGAAAGAGAATGAAGTGATGCGTAGATATACAGAGGCTAAGTTCATTTGCATTAAAACATGTCCATATTTAGCCCAAATCACTCTCCATACAAATTTATTTAATCTCATCTCCAGTCCACCTTTCCAATTTTTCAGTTCACATGAAACTAACAGTAAGTAACTCATTTGGTTACTTGACTACCAATCTGTGAAATAGCTTTAAATTTTTGAAAATAATAAAAACAATTGTATTATGTTAAACCATATAACTTTATAATATTTACAGCCTTGCTGCTCAGCTTCTCTGAAAGCATTTGCTGTTATGGTTAGATTCTTTGGGCTAAGGCTGCCTATATCGACATAGAGAAAATTCAGCTCGATGAAGGTCAATCAAAGCTGCCCCCTGAAGCAAAAGCACGAAATTAAAGCAATACCTTGGATTAAAGTGTCAGATTAGAGAAGCCACATTGCTTCACTCTGGATGATAAAAGGGTCTATTGTGCATGTGCACACATGCGCAAAGAAACCTTTTCTCTGGCTCAGTGGAGCCCATCAAAACGAATTGCCCGCTGCAGTGCTTTGATCTGAAACACCAAAGAAGAGCAAGCATCCTTTTTGGAATGAAAACATCATTTTGAATCGGATTCACCAGAAATTATGTATACTTCCTATCTTGATGAGTTTGGAATATATTTACCCAATTTTTTAAAAAAGGCTGTTGTACATAACATTTGCTATGTAAATCAGCCTGGATGTATCTTTGCCACAGACGAAAAACTCTCTTATGTTATATTCGGACATGAGTCGAATATAGGTTACCATATTATATGGATGTGTAATGGAGGGAAACTATTAGGTAATAATAATTCTGTGGTTATACAAAGTGTGATTGGAACCCTTGGGGTGATACTTCAACAACTTCCTTGATATCTGATAATATTGGGTTTATCAGATTTGACCATCTTAATTAAAAAATTAAAAATTAAAAACCAACCTGCTTTAAATTGTCTAAATTTTTAGACGCTACTTTTAACTATTCTTATGTCCTTGCTTAGGTCTTTCTGGCAAGCAAAGTCAATGGGGAAGTCAGGTTCACTTTACAACCATGTTGCTAACAACTGTAGCTCTTCACCTAGCAAGAAAGGTCATAAAATGGGACAAAACTCACTTAGCAACATAAATTTTGCTACCTCTAATGACCATTTGTTTACAAACAAAACTGGTGGGCTCACAAAGTGTTAGAAAATGAAGAAACTGAGCACTCTGGCACTCTAAAATTCAAAGAAGCATCTGCCATCTAACACCCCAGACTTAGCAATTATCAATAAGAAAGACAAAAGAAGTCTGGATAGTGAATCACAAAATACAAAGACTTTCAGATAGAAGCAGAATGACGGTGGCAAAAGAAAGCAAAGATAGTACCAATAGTAATAGGAGTTTTGAGTACAATATGAAACAGCACTTGAACACTGTCAGCATTGACAAGATCAGCATCACTCAATTGCAGAAAACAGCTTTGTTTGGAACAACTTATATCCTGTAAAGCAGAGGTGGGTTCCTACCAGTTCGCACGTATTGGGTAGAACCGGTTCGTCAAATCTACCGAACCGGTTAGAAGAGGTTCCACCAGTGGACCCGGAAAGCAGGCCACACCTACAGAAGAGGTTCCAAAAATTTTTGAAACCCACCACTGGTCCTTGCATATGATTATTCTACACTATCATTCTCATATTTATAAAACTCAGTGCCTCTGTGAAAGGTAAGGATGACTACTGCGTTTGTGGTGCAATCAGAACATTGCGTGTGTTGAAGTTATAGCAATAGCAATAGCAGTGGACTTATATACCGCTTCATAGGCCTTTCAGGCCTCTCTAAGCGGTTTACAGAGAGTCAGCATATTGCCCCCAACAATCTGGGTCCTCATTTTACCCACCTCGGAAGGATGGAAGGCTGAGTCAACCCTGAGCCGGTGAGATTTGAACCGCTGAACTGCTGATCTAGCAGTAGCCTGCAGTGCTGCATTTAACCACTGCGCCACCTTTGTGTTTGTGTTGTTTTAACACAAACCAAAGATGCCTTTTAAAAAACAAGTTTACATCATATTCTTATGCATGCCAGTGCTGTGGGTGAGGCAATTTAAAGTGGTTCTGACAAGTGTTGTCGGCATCTTCATATCCAGTCACATGGGCAGCAAGCCACTCCCATCTGCTCACATGGGCGGCAAGCCACTCCCACAAAGGAGGCCACAGCCACAGAGTAGGTTCAAACAATTTTTGAAACCCACCACTGCTGTAAAGATACCTTTAACACTGTCAAACAACATCTGCCTATCCCAGATATTTGGGGAGGGCTTGATTTTAAAAAAATATTAAATCAGGTTAACATCTGGTGTTCTTCCAGGATCCTGAGAGGTTGCAGTGTATAATCAAAGAAAACCAGTGTGCACTAACACTGCAGATTTGAATGGGTTGGGAAGATATTATCAGAGACAGGTGAATCCTCAAATAACTAGGCCTTATGTCATTTATCCTAGCATAAAGCAAAAAGAAATCACATTTTAATTAAATTAAAACAGAACAGGTTGCGTTTCCTGGAGAAATATTGAAGATTTTACAATGTTTGGATATTTCAGGTTGAGGGGCAGAAATCTGTGTAGGACTGTGATGGTGAACCCATGGCATGCAGAGTCCTCTCTGCTGGCATGCACGCCGTTGCCCCAGGTCAGATCTCTGTGGCATTTCTTTCATGAGTTTCTGTTTTCCTGCAAATGACACAACAAAAGCTTAAGAAAGGAAAAGATCTTACCTATTTGCTGCGCTACCAGTGTTGGGATGCTCCTTCTCCCGCCAGCCAGCTGGTCTTTGGGACTCTATTGCACATGCATGTGTGTCTGCACATCTGTGCATGCATAATTACACATGCATGCACATATGCTCACATATACGTCTGTGCATGCGCATGTGCGTGCTTGCTCATGCATACACAGCTGTCAGTTTGGACAGAATGGTACATTGGACATGCACGTGCACAGTTTGGGCGCTCAGTTTCTAAAAGGTTCGACATCACTGGTCTAGGAGATTCCTGTTGAGGATGCTCACTTTTCTTGTCTAGGTTTTATCAGGGGCAGGATAAAAAAGGGAACATTGGTGTTTATTGTTTGATTACTTTTCCTTATTTGACTACATTAAGCATTATTTTATTTTGAATACATCTTCAATGGAACGTGAGAGGCTCTCTCTCTCAGTTCCACTCTGAAAAGACTATATAGAATGAAAAAGATCCCCTACCTGCTTCACTTGTAGGAGGTGATCAAATACGCAATCTCCATATTTGGAACACTTCCCATGCAATGCAAGCAGAGACTTGTCAAAGGCTACTGTGCCAGCTGCTGCTCTCGCCTAGAAAAGATCATCTCCCAACTTTTTATCATGTTGCTTTCCCATTGTAAATATTGCTTTTTCTCTCAGCAAATGTCACCATCAGGTTTTTCTTCCTTTGCTTTTCTGTAATAAATATTGCTTTCTTCCCCAGAAAATGTTACTTTCTCAACAGGCAAATTAGTTTCCAAATGAAGCCTAGGTATGCTTCAACAATTAAAGAATGCTCGTGAATTCCTTGGTAACAAAGGATCAACAGGTTACTGAAATATTAAACATTAGCACACTGATTCAAGAGAAAGTTAGACTTTACGTGTAAAGTGAACGCTTAAAAAATTCATATTCCATTTAGAATCTTGCATTTTTGTAAAAAACTGTAAGGTGCAGTGGTGGGTTACGGCAAGTATGGCCCAGTACGGGCATACCAATGCCTGCTGGGAGCACCAGGTACTGTTCCGGTATGGTGCTCTGGAGGGCCCACCTGCCCGCCCACCTGCCCACCCACTGTCCTTACCTGTGTTTGACCCATCCGGGCCATTTGCACATGCACACGAAACATACAATGCCTGTGTGATGCTCCACCAAGCAGCTGGAGCGTTATGGGGAGTGAGTATGCATGCATACACAATGCGCATGGTGGACACCCAGCCCCATCTCAGTGTACAGGTTGCGACGGGATCCGGAACCCAACACTGGTAAGGTGATGTATACATGCATATGCATTAATTTAAGAAAGATGAAATAGGGGACCAGACAATGCAAAATGTTTTCTGATTCTAAAAACAAGCATTGTGTTCATTCTTGCCAGTGTCAGAATACCATGTGGTTTGGAGCATTGTTCCTAGTATCTTGTAGTACTGCCAAAACAACCAAAAAATAATAATAATCCACAGACAAATACCATGACACTAATGCAGGGGTAGTCAACCTTTTTATACCTACCGCCCACTTTTGTATCTCTGTTAGTAGTAAAATTTTCTAACCGCCCATGGGTTCCACAGTAATTGTGATTTATAAAGTAGGGAAGTAACTTTACTTTTTAAAATTTATAAAGCAGAGTTACAGCAAACCCAGGGGTGGGTTGCTAATCCCGTTCCAACCGGTTCGGTTGGAATGGGGCTGGCGGCATCCTCGTGCACACGCGCAGTTCACGCATGCATCTTAGCGCCTGCGCGATGCTCCAGCTGCTCGTGGAGACTTGTGCAGGTGCTGTATGTGCCATCCAGCTGCTCGCAGAGAATCGCGCAGGTGCTGTATGTGCTATGTGCCTGTGTGGAAGCGCAGAAGCCTTCAAAGACCGGTAAGGAGCGTGGGCGGGCGGGTGGGCCCTTCGCCGTTCCCAGAAGTTACTTACTTCCGGGTTCGCTGACCAACCGGTTCGTGGGGACCGTGAAACCCACCCCTGAGCAAACCCCTACCGCCCACCATGGAAGCTGGAATGCCCACTAGTGGGTGGTAAGAAGCAGGTTGACTACCACTGCAGTAATGTGAGATTATTTGTCAATGCATTTCTCTATGGAAGAGGAGTGGGGGAAGGGGAAGAAGAAGAGGGAGGAGAAAATATTAGCAATGTAATTGCTACTAGAAATGGAGGGCAGGATCATGACAGTGACACATTTACTGACTGAAAAGAAGAGAATTAAAGAAGGCCTTTCCAAAGTTTTATTCTTCTCTGAGAGATTGGTGTGGAGTGCAGAAAAAAATTTCATTGCTCCTGAGCCAAGTGGCGTATGCCCAAAAGTATGTCTATATTATAACATGTTTGCTTTACATCTTTCAGAATGGTACATTTAGGAAAGCAAGTGGAACTTTTGCTCAAATTGCTTTATCTTGGCAAGCTTACTGCAACCTTTGCACTCAAGGATAATTCCAGTGCAGACTCTGCAGCAGAGGAATTTGTCCCTGACTCTTTTCTGAATACACATTAATGGGGTCCTGTGTAGTTAAAGTTTTAAGGAATTGTTTTGCAAAACCTTGGAACTGTGGATACTTTGCTAGTCATTCAAGCAGCTTCTCTTTTCTCAGGCGGTTGTGTGAACTCCCAGGAAAGATACAATTGCTCCGATGGTGGCTTTAAGCTGAATTGACTCCTGGAGAACAGCTGCACCATTTCTTCCACCTCACATGGGAGTCAGGCTGCTTTAATGGATAGGGTAGAGGTGGTCTGCTCACGTTCATACAAGATGCAATCCATTTTCCACATCATTTATTAAATGTGTGCAGCCTTATAAAACATCTTTTTTCCTTAATAAAAGCACATTTTTTCTGCTAAACTTTTCGCCTTCTCAGGGAGTGTCTTTAGACATTTTTATGCAGCTTCATCTCAATGAATGTTTGTCCACTGGCATAGACTTGTTTTTGTGGGCAAAATAGGAAGGAGAGTATTTATGTTATACCACTTAATATTATCACCTTGAGTAATATAAAATAAAGGGAGGAAGGGGAAGGAAGAGACGAATTATTAGTATTTCACATTAACTGTTAGCTGTGCTAGGCACATTATTATAGGATAATGGGAAGTAAAAAAATTTTTTTTATCATATGGGTGAAACTTACTTCCTCCCTCCCTCCCTCCCTCTCACCTGCCCACCCTCCTTCCTTCCTTCCTTCCTTCCTTCCTTTCTTCCTTCCTTCTACCTTCCTTCCTTCCTTTCTCCCTCCCTCCCTCCCTCCCTCCCTCCACTCTCCCTCCCTCTACTGTATGCACCAAGAGTCTTATTGTTTGGCCTGGGCAGCCTTATAAATCTTTAAAAAAAAGACTGAATGAATATGCCCCAGAAACTTTGTTAACCGTAGAATTGGCAAATGCATAGAAGCACTTGCTTTGCAATGATCATTCTTAAAACAGCAAACTTTATGACACTGTTTTACTATGTAACATTTTCCATGTGTCCAAAGGAAGCTTTGAAATATATGTCAGTTGTCCTCCCTATGTTTGATTTCATCAAAGATAAATTCAATAAAGCAATTCAGGCTTTCCTATGGATAGACAGTATCACGAAAGGATAATTTACAGGGCATCTGTGTCTTTGATAAGTTAATGTCTATGTATCAAGATCTCTCTTCCTCAAATAAGTAACTGCTACTGCTTCCAAGATGACATTATTTACTACTTTATCAAGATGATTGGAAACAAATGATGCCAACAGCATATCATATACATGGTGTAACCTAGGTAAGTTATAAGATCTGAGGGACTCTTGAATTTGCTTGCTCAGAGCCTCGTGAACATATTTTTCTTTTGCAAACTTATTAAAGGGAACACGTTTTTTCTACAATTGTTTTTGACATTCTTTAAAAGGGTGCTTCCCAGCATCCATCCACCCTTCTTTCCTTCCTTTCTTTGCTCCCTCCATTTGCTTTCAACTTCTTCATCTCCATTAATTGAATAGAATTAAGTATTTCTGTACTATATTGAAGACTGATTTATCTCTCGTATGTGTTTTTTTACCATGTAAAACAGGGGTGTTAAACTGGAGGCCCGCAGGCCGGATGCGTCATGAGCAGGCCACGCCCACCCCAGCTCCACAAACGGGAAAAACATCGTAAAAATGTCATGTCATGGCAACATGACTCCATAAGTTTGATAGATGAGAAAGTTGTTGGAAAACTTCATTTACCTATGCAACCCTCCTTTCACAAACTATGGTGGAAATAAATCAGGGGTGGTATTCAACAGGTTCTGACCAGTTCTGGAAAACTGATAGGGGAAATTTTGAGTAGTTCAGAGAACTGGTAAATACCATTTATGACTGGCCCCGCCCCCATTTATTCTCTGCCTCCCGAGTCCCAATAGATTGGGAGGGAATGGGGATTTTGCAGTATCCTTCCCTGGAGTGGGGAGGCAATGGAGATTTGCAGTATCCTTCCCCTGCCACCAAGCCATGTCCACCAAGTCATGCCATGCCAACCAAACCATGCCCACAGAACCAGTAGTAAAAAAATTTTGAATCCCACCACTGGAATAAGTTAATACAAGCTTGCACGGTTTTCTCAAGTTGAAGGCAGCTATGAAGCCTTCACAAAAGGTGCAGGAACTTTCTAAGTTTTATTGTCCTCTCAGGACTGGAATAGTGTTGTTATTAAGCAGTTGTACAAAGTACAAAGCATGACTAGTGGGCTGGAAGTTTGCTCAGAAATAACACTTTTTTCCATTTAGGAAAAGCAACTCTGATGACAAAGTACTTGTATTGAAATTGTAAATTATAACTAATAGCCACTCATAAAACACCCAGCTCTTTGTCATTCTGTGCAGCAGTCAGAGAAGCCTCTTTTAATTTAAACAAAGATGACTGCCATTTATTTATTTTATTTTGTGTCATGCTATTCTGAAGCATTTAGCTAATCATAGCAAGGTCGAAATAGCAGCACTTTCTGAAAGAGCATTTTCATTAAAAAGTTCAGACAATGACTCTGACTATAAAAGCAACATTTTTGTCTACCTTTTGTTTTGCTTCTCTATCCGCCTAAACAGATGGCTCAGTAAAACAAATGTCTCATTTCTGATACTGTCATCAAAGGATTATATAACATAAATAATTGAAGTTATGAAACAAGGTAGGATGAGTCAACAGCTAACCAAATAGCGAATATTTAACTAACCATATTTAAATGTTGCAGGCATACCATTGCCTCTGCTTCTTTTGAATTTCATGCTAGAATTCATTCCATTGTTCTCAGTGGATTGGCAGACTAGGATGGGGCTTTGACATACTGTTTTATTGATTCTAAGAGTTCTCCTTCCTTATCTTCTCTGCCATTCAACAGATATCATGAAACGTCTGGCGGTTTCCCATGGATCTCTACTTGGATGTTATTAATACTTGGAAGATATTCAACCCTGACCCTTCTTTTCATCTAGTTGTATAGACCACCGATATGAGACTTTATTTAGTCTAAGGAAGGGATCTGATAACTCTGTAACAAGCCCAGGTCAAAGAAGTGGATAGGTCTTTGACCAAAAAATAGATTTGATTTGGTTATTTGTTATGAATTGGTTCCGTGTACTTAAAATAACTGATCATTTTCTGTTTTGGTAATTTCCTCTTGTCTCAGATTACAAGTCAGGAGTTTGTGAAGTGCTCTTTGAATGTAGTAATTGACCAGATCTGGATAAATTGGCTGTTTCATTATATATAATTTTAACTGAAACAAGAGATTATGATAGTAAAAAAAATGCTTTTAAAACTAAGGATGAAGTTGCTGAATGCTTTTATATTTCTCTTGTGAAATCAGGATGCTATTCTTGATAAGAGTTCCTTGCTCAGTCTTGGTTCTCTTTCTTTGGACATCCAGCTCATTGGGGCCAAAAACACAACTTTCTAGTAGCATTTCCAAGTAGGGGAAGTAGGGAAATACTCTTAACAAACTAGATGCTTCTAATATTAAATAACATATTTATTTCCTATCTATGTATCTCTCTCTCTCTCTCTCTCTCTCCCTCCCTCCCTCCCTCCCTCCCACCAACCAACCAACCAACCAACCAACATCATGCACTGAAATCCAAAAGACATTTTTTTATTTACTGCACACAACTCTAATAATACCTGATACTCCCAAGCAGAAACTAGTGAAAGTCAAACTACCTTAAACCCAGCCAAGGATAAGTTCTATGGATACAAACATTTTTTAATTGCATCGATGGACAAGGTGTATTAGTGATAACAGAGCTGATAGTATGGAAACTTAAAATAATTTCTCCTTCTGTAAAAGTAGCACATTTCTCCTCGATAATACTGGGTTCAGTGATGAAAGCAATGGCTTCTAAGCTTACCATTTTCCCCAATTTCTTAAAATTTGAACTGTCCTATTTGACAGGAACATTATGTTTCTGAAAGCTAGATAGTAATGGTCGCTTTTGCTATGATATAGTTGGGTATACAGTAATCACATTGCTTCCAAGCAACTTGAGTTGTCTGTTACCTTCCTGTTCTCCAGGAAGAAATTATTTCTTTGTTAACTTATTTGTGTTCATATTTTACAGTAAGACATGAGGAAAATATCCTCTCTTCTAAAGAAATGGTATTACTTTCATTCAAGGACATAACCAAATAAATGTATGGCCTCCCCCACACCAAGGGAAAGAGCAGGGCTGAAGAATAAAACCAGTAGAAGGAATGAAAGCAAAATGGATATTTGTGCTCTCTAAATGGTTCTGAAGACACATACTATTTAACCTGACAGTAACATTTCCGTACTATCTTAACTTTTTAATATAATTTCATTGCTATTCTGGTAGAATGTCCCTTCTGAATACTTCAGCCAACTGCAATATGATATGAAATTATTCTGTCATATAGCTACATAGAACTATATATTCAAAAATGTGTACTGCCATGGCCTTTGCTCAGTCACGATCACATCTCCCCCCTCTCTCTCCTTCCCTCTCTCCCTCCTCTCCTCTCTCTCCTTGTTAATTAAAATTTAGATGATATCTTTTTTCTCTCAATCAGGAGGAAGGACTAATAAAGATGCTTCAGAGTGATGGGTTGTAAGGCCATGCAAAGTTTTGAAAATATGCTTTGATTTAACAAAACTGTGGTTGAACCATCCCATTGGGGAAGTTTTCCACATCATTGCACTGTCTGACTTCAAAGCTGTGAATTTAACCTAATGGTTTGAAGCTTTTGAAGCTCTTCATTTAATGGTTTTTCTCCCATTTTTGGGGTGTTGCAATTTCACTTCCATGCATGGATAATATTCCACTGAATTTCCCTTTGACCATTGTATTTTGATATAAAAGATATGCCTACTTTTTAAAATCAATCCTAGTTCCTATTTTTTATATTTTGATATTAGCCTGACAATAGGTAAAAGTCGATTATCTTGACCATAGCTTTAATCAACTTGGATTTCACAATTTTATAATCATTTACTTTCCTTTTATTTAGCACTCCCCAAAGGAACAACTAAACACCCTTCAACTTTTTCTTCCTCCTTTTAGTCTTCAAATCATCTTTCCTGTACATCTGTTTTCTTCCATATTTTAGTGAAATTTTCAAAGGAACATTTCCTCAATACACACACACACACACACACACACACACTTTCAATAAAGCACAGAACTAGAATATGACAATGATTTGGTGGATCAGTGGTTTTTGCAAACCTTGTAAGATTTCTGAAATCCTGGGTTCCGAGTTCAAATCAGATATAAACCTGCATACAGTAAACACAGAGAAAGGCACACATGTAGCTCTGAATTCTAGCTATTGTTAGTTCAGATCCCAGCTACAGATCTTTCAGCACTTTGTCTCAATTATTTTGTTAGGTGAGTTGTAAAAACAGTAGAAAAGATTAACTGTTTCTTAAATGTCATTCTGATGGCCATGAAATGCAATAAAATGCTCTGTTGTCCATCAGTGGTAACTGGACCATTCCAATTTAGAAATCATTATAATTAACAGTACAGAAGGGCAACCTCGTACATGTGAATTCAGAGGCAAGATGCAATAAAGTTAATTCTTAAAGAAGTGGATGTAAGTAGTATAGCTTCATAACTGTTTGACACCAGAAACCCATGCAGGTTCAAGTTCAAGAGACTTTCTCCAAGCAATACTATATCAGATGAGAGCAAAATTGATTGTAAGAGTTGATATGAAGGGTCTGATACAAAATATAAAGGGGTAATATATCTTTTCATTTGCTTAAAAACATTGTTCACTTAATTCCAAGCCTGTTATGATATCTTTCAATGAAAATACTGGACATTAATGCTGGTAGTTAAGTGCTTTACTAGTGACTTGTGTCCTGTGTTCTAGATTTATATTTCTATAAGTAGAAATATAGTTTGTTTTTATGTAGGTAAGCTTGATATAATGCTTAAAAATACTATGAGTTGCCGATAGTGGCAGAATGAGATGCATTCATTTCATAGGACAATGAAAAAGCCAAATCATTTGTTCATAAGTCCTGTGATGGTTTTGTTTTTATACTAGCTAGATCAGCCGATGAAGATCCATGTGATTTGGGACCTTAAGTTTAGGATTTAGGACTTAATGCAAATCAGTCAGTCTGGAGTGGTGGTTAAGGTTGTGGCCTAGCACCCAGCAGATTGTGAGTTCAAGTCTTACCTTAGACATGAAAGCCAGCTGGATGATTTTAGGCCATTCACTCTCTCTTAGTACAACTCACCTCACAGAGTTGTGGGGAAAATAGAAGGAGGGAGAGAGTCTTAGGTACATTCACTCTATTGAGTTACATATAAAAAGGGGGCATAAAAATAATGATGCTGAGAAATAATTAGATTTGTTTAAGATTGTAGAAATATTGCATATGTTGATAAACTTAGAGTTAGATATTAGTTATGATAAGTTTAACTTAGATGACCTAAGACAGGGCTGTCAAACTCCCAACCCACAAGCCAGATGCGTTATGTGCTGGCCACTCCCACACCCAGTTTAGCAAAGGGGGAAAAATCCCAATACATCACATGATGCCACTATGATGGCGTGAGTTTGACACCCCTGACCTAAGAGATAACCTAATTATATATTTGTATCAACATCTCTCTTTTTTCATATTTCTTTCTCTCTCCATAACATTTTTCCTTTCAACTTTTTCACTTTTTCCCTTTTGATTCCCTTCCTCCCTTTTTTCTTTTTAATTTAATAAAGCAATCCATTAACTTTTTGTAGAACTCTCTGACTCAAAGCCCACAATGATTCACATATACAGTCATAACTACATTTTCTTTGCCTTTTATCAGTCAGTGACCGTCAGCAGAAACTAGAAATTGTTTTCTTCTTCATCTCCATATGTGGAAGCGAAATCAAGATGGCTAATCTCAGCCTCTGTACGCAGATCCCATCTTTCCAGGGAAAGTGAGAACATTTACAAATGGATGTTACATCATGAGCTGTTCCTACATCAGAATTCCCATCTGAATGAAGTTTTGGGCACCAATACTGAACTTTGACCTACCAATTTATTTTTAAAGTTTTCTTCATCAAAACAATTGGAATCACTTTGTACAGATTTAATATATCACCATATATGGAAATGTTATGATTTAATACAATAATATTTTACACAAATGAAGACAAATATATGTGTCCCAGGATAATGTTGTATGATCAAATTGGGTCAGTCACTCAGATTAGTCAGACGTAAAGACCAGAACTCATTGGTAACCTCACATTGCAGTGAAAATGCAGTGGCATGCAATTTTGCAGCTACTGAGATTGTTGGTAGTACAGCTACAAAGATAGGCAGGGAAATGATTGAAACCTGGGAAACAGGCTCTTTGTCAGTCAACCGGAGTGCTGATTTACCACCACCTTATCAGGTGCTTGGGAGTTGGGGACTTGGCAACACAAGAAACAACAGATAATCACCGCTCATCAACACACCAACCAACCAATAGGAAGGCACCACATAAATAGAATAGACTCATAAGAATAGACCAAAGCATGTATTCCAGTAGAGAGAAGTTTCCTGAAGATGGGCTTTAGCACAAGTCCAAAAACTCAGAAGAGTAAACCTCTGGTCCCAATGACTAAACCAGATTGGATTTTGCAATAGTATTTTAAGCTATATTGTAGTCTCTGCAAATTGTAAATATTTATTGTTCTTAAATTTGTCCAAACATACTGTGTAAATGTAGTGCCCTTATTTATTTTCTTGGTATCTTTCTTCTTTATTTCTTCTGGTGCTGAGGAATCACCTACAATCCAAACCTGACAGAAGTCAATAGAATAACAATTACCAGACTTTAGATTGTGCTTTGTTTTTGAATATCAGTTGTCAGGGCAGTAATTTTCTATATACTTTGGCAATATGTTGTAATGCAAGACTGTAACAAGTGAAAAAGAGTTTTAGAATGGCTATCATGAAATATGATTTTCTTTTTTTTAAAAAAAAAAATCCAATTTCCTTTAAGTCTTAAAACTAAACACAATAAAACAACATGAGCTCCCAGCAGCCTTGCATGATAGGCTGCTAAGCCCGGACAGAATGACTTAATATTCCTTTTACCTTATCAATTCATCTCTGTTCTTGACATCAATGAAAGTTCAGCATACAAGGAAGAAAACACTGGAGATGACATCTGCCATTCAGATCAAAGAAGTTAATTTGGCCTTGGGTCGTTTGATTTCACCAATCCTGGTTTTTTAAGAAGGTTCTCATGCAGGTGCAAAAAACAGGTGGATTACTAGTGGCAACTTTAAAAAGTAAGTATTAAATGCTAAGCTGGGCAATCTCTCCAAAGCTTTAGATGTTTGCATAACACAGGCCATAGTTCCATCTATCAAAAAAAAAAAAAAAGATTTTGACAGATTAGACATGAGTTTATTTTAAGCCCTTTATCACTATGCTACTTCAGGTTGGCAGAGTTACCATATCAAACTGGCAAAATCTAGTCCATCACTAGAGGGAAGCAAAGTATTAACGTTTGACATGTTTCTTCCTGCCATCTAGTGGTTATCCAGTTTTTTTTGCAACACAGATTTGGTGGCTCTAGAGTGGAGAAATCAAATGTTATTCATTATAAGAGACCAAAGAGGTAGGTACAAGGAAGGTACAAAAAGTAAGTAGGATCTTGGCAACACATGGTTGGCATACAGAAGATTGTAGTTTCAATTCTTGCCACTTCAATATATGCTTCCTGTAATATTTTCATAAAGGTTAGAAATGCACTCAGATTTCCATCTTGCATCCACAAATGGTTTTGTTAGCAAGATTTTTGGGTCATGATTATAACATATATAATGTTATATATGGAAAATAAATTTACAGCCACTTCTCATTTAATGACTAGCTCAATTAGTGACCAATTTCAAATATAATGCTAATAAGCAGTAATATAAAAAAATTCTGCCCAAAATGTGTGTTTACAAACAAATTTTGTGAGTTTTCAGTGTGACACTAAGATTTGGTCACTTTCAGGCAGCAGTACCAACCAGCTGAAGTTTCTGCTCAACTAATTAAGGTCACAGAGCTGAGCTTGTTAACTTACTGTTAGCATCTTTTAGGGAATAGCTGCACTGTGGAAAAAAGCAGCTCAGGAAAAGATAGCTTGTTTAAGCAATCCCTCTTCCCTCTGTGAGAGGGAAGATAAGGGGAAAAAACAGGCCAGACATATGACACTGTACTAGAGAACTTTATCTGAACCAGATGGCAACAATCAACACACTTTGTAGCATCTCTCTGTCTCTCTCAGTCACATGTTCACTTAGCAACCATTTTGCTTAATGACAAAGTCACTGGAATGGATTGTAGTTGCTAATTTAAGACAGAGTGCATTATTAAAAAAAAACATTAAGATTGTGGCATCTTATTAAAACATATCTCAGATTTTATGGAGATTCTCTGAGGCTAGGAATAATGAGCAAACTGTCTTGTTATAAAAAGGAAGCTTTCTATTCCATTTCCACTGAATTACTTTTCACTGTTCAGGAAAAGTAGCCATTCTTTAACAAAACCTCTTCACTTTTTCTGCTTTTTTTAAAATCAGAATTATAAAAACTAACTCTTCTACCAAAATTTCTATAACCTGGATACTCTTCAGATTTGTAGATTTCAACTCCCCAAATTCCCAGACAACATTGGCACTAATGACTATCTTATGAGTTAAAGACCACACATCTGGATAACTAAATTATACCATTAATTGCACTTGGCAGGTTTCTTAGGAGAAGCTGGACTAAAACCAACTTTAAAAAGTATAGAGGAATTTAGAAAGTTTTGATATGTAGTTTTATTATAGAAATGTTACACATATATTCTTTCTCCCACACAACTGGACAAGGAGTGTACAACTTTCTATTTGGAGCAGGAAACCATCTGTCTTTTGCTTGGGTCATGGACAGATCTGATATCAGCTGGTTTTTCTCTGACAGTGTGAGAACTACACAGCAACATTAAGTAAATGAGACTGTCTTTACTGGGAAATCAGCATCTATTTTCACAAAATAAACTATATTGTTGAATCTTAAAAAAAATGACTTTAGTTCCATTAACTTCAAAAGTCAGGTTTTGGGCAATCCACTGATTAAGAGATTTTACCGAAGGTTTTTGAGAGTCCTTCAAGCTTTAACAGAAACCTCCTGCTTTTCAAAGCTAACTCCAGGTTTGAGATGCCTCCTCACTGCTGTCTTCTGAGGGATTCCTTCTGTTCTGTGAACTTTGCTGCAGCAAGCAAAAATAGCTGTTCTCTAATTAATCTAGCACTATTTCACATGGTCCCATATTTAGCTAATTTTATAAAGAAAAACAGCTTACAATTAGAAAGAAGAGAAATAATGCATTACGCTGCATCAGATCGGAATAACGCCAGACTATCTGACCATATTACATTTATATTTTGTCAGCTGCCTTAGAATCCATTTGAGAACACAATTTAGAGCATTGGGTCTGATCTTTAAAATCTTAAGTGGCTTAAGATCATATTACATTAAAGATTATAGTAAAGATCACAATAGCTAGTTTAAGTTGTTTTTCAGAAGCATGCTGAATCACAATTAACTGAGGGAAAATCATTAATATTCCCTTTCTTTTGAACTGGAAGCAATAGAATATTGTAGAAAATATAAAATGGAAGAGCTGTGAATAAAACTTTCTGAAATATTTTGATCAAAATAATAGCTTATCTAAAGCTGTATGTATAGTTTATGGAAAAACAATTTAAGCTTCCTTTTAGATGATTGAGAAAAAGCAACTCTTCAAGAACCTAAAAAGACCCAGCAACTAACAGAAATCTCAATTCTATTAATTGTTATAAATGCTATATGTTTTTCAACATAAGCATGCATAGAGTTCAATCTTATTGTGTCATGGATACTTGTAACCAAGAAATACTATAGTAGGATTTAAAACTGGAAAATCCTAATTGCCTTCCTTTCCTCTAAGAATCTAGATCTAAGTAAAGAAAATACCTTTATTACTGCAGGATATTAAATAATCACTACATTGTTCTTTTGTGTGCATGTCTACACAGATTTTTTGACTGGAAAAAAACATAATTCACATACCCAGATTTTTGTTTGTAATTTATAATTTTTAGATAATTCTTGATGGTAGTATTAATAAAAAGTTATAAGTTATTTCATGGAGACAGCTTTTGCTCTGTTAGGGTTTATGAGAATTCTGTAGTCTTAACCTTTCTTTCATATACTCTGTTCCCTTTTTATTATACCACCTGTAGCACTATAAAAAGAAGAGTCTTGTGTGATAGAAACCATCTATACAGTCACTCATCTCATAAAATTGCTGAAGAGCTGTTCCATTTAAGTATTATCAATGACTTCAAACTTACTGTGCCTTTCCTCATTGCTAAAAACAACTTGACGCATTCTGTTTGGCTGTTTAGTATAGGATTTAAGTAGCAGATGTCTAAATCATATTTCCTTTTTTCTTCCACTTCCTTTCATATTGATTCTCCATAATATCAAAATGAAGACCGCTACTTGGTATTTGAATCAAATGTTACAGTTATCTATCTTTACCAAAAGAAACACTACTATAAGGAAATAAGACTAAATAAATATTGAATATGTTGGCAGTTCCAGTTGGAAAAACTATATCAAAATAAACTAAAACATTTCTTTAAAAATCTCAGCAAGTTTCTAGTTTGCTTTCTGCTACTCTTAAATAGAGAACATCTCTGTAAGAAAGTATCACTTAAGAAATAGGTTGGATTCACAGGAAACATCACATTTTTTGGGGGTGGGGGATATGGAATGGCATTAAACCAAGTTTATGGTTAATTTAAAAGGCAGCACAAAGATTATAAATCCCTAACAATAGGAAAAGCTACATCCTTTAAAATGATTGTTGGAGCAATATCAATCACATTCTTGATCAATGCTTTCCAACCTGACTCTCTCCCAGTGTTGGAATTTTTGAGTTCCAGGATTCTTAGCCAACTGGATGTTCTGGAAAGTTTTATTTCTGCATAGGTATCAGGGGTGTCAAACTAGCAGTCCATGGGCCAGATGAGTCAGATGCACGCCATATGCACGCCATCTCCACAAAGGGAAAAAATATCGCAATACATCACTTGATGGCAACTTGAGGTGGTAAGTTTTGACACCCTGCAGTAGATGAAGAACATCAGTTCAGTAAAGGAATTTTTGGGGTAGTAATTGTATTAATAATGCTAACCACTAGTAATTAGTAGCCCTTATTTTAATCCACATCCAATGTGGATTAAAACCATAAAAATCATAATATTGTAACTTTATAAAACCAGGAAAAAGAAGTGGTGGAGAAGTGCACCAATCCTTCTAGACTGCCTATGAAAGCTGGAATTTGAGATCAGGTAATTTCATTTAGTAGTGATGGACAATGTGCAATCAAGATTTTTGTCAACCCTGTATGGATTTTTATAGGTCTATTCCTCCTGTGCTGTTTAAGATCTGTATGAAACCACTGCAGGAAGAAACTTCTCAGTAAGATGGGTTGCTGATTTGCTAAGATGAGATTCAGCAGAAGATGCAATAGATGAGCTCATTGGGTTTCCAGAGCATGTAAAGAATTGGATGGGAAGAAAATGGATGCACTTGAATCCTAGTATGATAGAGTGATGTTTTCTTCAACTATAAACTCTCCATTTTGTAAAACCAAGCTTAGAGGAGATATTGTAAGGTGGCGCAGTGGTTAAATGCAGCACTGCAGGCTACTGCTAGATCAGCAGGTCAGCGGTTCAAATCTCACCGGCTCAGGGTTGACTCAGCCTTCCATCCTTCCGAGGTGGGTAAAATGAGGACCCAGATTGTTGGGGGCAATATGCTGACTCTCTGTAAACCGCTTAGAGAGGCCTGAAAGGCCTATGAAGCGGTATATAAGTCTACTGCTATTGCTATTGTAGATCTTCTTTCCTTGGGACATTAGGCAGGCAAAAGTGAAGAAGAAAGTTTTCTCTATGGTGGACCTCACATTTTGAAACAGTTCCTCCCAGAGTTGAAATTCATCAGGTTCTGACAGGTTCTAGAGAACCGGTAGCATAAATATTGAGTAGTTTGGAAAATTGGCAAATGCCACCTCTGGCTGGCCCCAGAGTGGGTCGGAATGGAGATTTTGCAATATCCTTTCCCTAGGAGTGGGGAGGGAATGGGGATTTTGCAGTATCCTTTCCTGCCACTCCCACCAAGCCACACTCACAGAACTGGTAGTAAAAAATTTGAATTTCACCACTGGCTCCTCCCCAAGGTCTAGATAGCTCCCGCACTTTTTACAGTCCAAAAGGTGGTAAAAACTCTGCTTTTCATCAATTGTTTGAGATATCAGGCTTTGGGCAGGGGTGG
This sequence comes from Thamnophis elegans, assembly GCF_009769535.1. Lineage (NCBI taxonomy): Eukaryota > Metazoa > Chordata > Lepidosauria > Squamata > Natricidae > Thamnophis > Thamnophis elegans. The sequence continues at coordinate 22,104,152 of NC_045544.1, forward strand.
GGCTACTTGTGGTTTAATTGCTTTTTTATATATTGCTCTTAGGCTATTATTATTGTGTGAGGTGACTTATGTTTGGGTATAAATTATGTAAAACATAAATCATTGGTCTCTTAAGAGCAGCTTTTCTCATAAATCTGGGTAGATTCAGCTGAATTGACTCCATAGAGGTTTCTACCAGAGCTGGGTTGCTACCAGTTCGCACCAGTTCGGTAGAACTGGTTTGTCAAATCTACCGAACTGGTTAGAAGAGGTTCCACCAGTGGACCTGAAAAGCAGACCACACCTACAGAAGATGTTCCAAAAAATTTTGAAACCCACCACTGACACACACACACGCAGACAGACAGACAGACAGACTCACACACAGAGAGAAAGAGAAAGAGAAAGGAAGGAAGAAAGAAATAAAGAAAAAAAGAAAGAAAAAGTGAGAGATGAAAGAAAAAAAGGAAAAAGGGACAGAGAGACAAAAAGGAGAGAGAGAGAGAGAGAGAGAGAGAGAGAGAAAGAAAGAAGAAAGAAAGAAGAAAGAAAGAAAAGAAAGAAAGAAAGAAAACACATGGCCGGCAAGCCACTCCCACCAGGTCACATGGCTGGCAAGCCACTCCCACAAAGGAGGCCACACCCACAGAGGAGGTTCGAAATTTTTTTGAAACCCACCCCTGGTTTCTACATGCCTGGCTTGGCCTTACAAACAAAGTTGAATGGAAAGTGTAGTGGTGGAAAAAATATTTCTAGGTGGAAGAAATTCACCATTATATTATTGCCAAGAAAGCTCCATGAGGATTTCCATGAAATTACCTGGAATTAAGACTTTTATTTTTATCTTGCTATGAATTCCATTTCCATTAAAGCATGGTTGGCAGGTACAACTAATGGAGACTTTTTGTTGACAGCAACAAAGTTGTAGGATGGCCAGATACTTGTAAAAAGAGCATCAGTCTTCATACATTGTTGCTTGAAGTGTTTATTTTTTTTTATTTGCTATGAGATACTGTTGAAGGAAACTCTGGAAATTTCATTTCATACATTTCATTTCAAGGACTGAAATTCCCCCCTTTCCTTGAAACCTCAAATATGATGAAACTTCAAATACAGACATTTCATTCTATCATTGATGGCTACATAGAATGATCAGCTGTTCTCCTCTTGTAAGACACTATTATCTACTTATATATATATATAGTTAGTCATCATTCTTCCCTTGTGGTCACTATGCCTGGGCAACTGAACATCTGCTCAGAGGTTTATTGGCATGACACAGAGCATAAATAGCCAACAAGTTCTAAAGTACAGTCTAGGGAATTTGGGACTGAAAATGAGGAAATCCATAATCCCAAGAAAATACCTTCTGTTCCTATTGAATGGCCTCAACACCTGGCCTCAAATTATCTTTCAGAATGTCCTTACTTTCTCAGAAAAAAAAATACAGTATTTTACAAATGGTTGAAATACTGAATCTGCCCCCCCCCCCCCTTTGCCACTGCATCTGAACTTTAGATTTTTAGGGAAAAGGAGGGTCTGAACCTATGTTTAAACTTTCCTGTAAATTACTAAATATTTTGTTTGTCTCCATTTGTTTAACATTTCTATCTTGCATATTTGGTCAGAAAGGAATGTCAACTGCTGTCAAGACTTCAGTTAATAATAAGTCATGGTCTTCATGAATGAGAATACACAGAATATATTAAGTTTACGTAAAGAGAGAGTTGCAGTAAAGATTTTTTTTCTTTTTAATCTCTGAAAAATGGGTTTGTTTAAAATAAGGGAAAACTTAAAAGAAAACAACACCATCAAAATGGAGTATCTCTCAATAAACAGACCATTTTCCTCTTTTATTTAATAATTGATGCCAGCAGACTGGCATGTTTAAATCCTTTACAGATAAGATATAATTAAGTTAACAACACTGGTATATAACATCTCAATCAGTGAGAATTTTTAAGCAAGACCAAGAGAATTACATGATTGGAAACAGCCTATCTTTCAAAGTATAAACTGAAACCCTGATTCACATGTTATATGTTAGAGCCATCCTTCTGCAATTGTTGTTAAAATAAAGGCTGAGGTTGACAGCATGTTGAGTTATTTTATACCTTTTTGCTTCCAATTCGCCCTTTTATTAAAAAAAATATATTGATTCCGGTTCAAGTCTAGATCTAACACAAATAAGCAAATGATGAAAGAAGATGAATATATATCTCCCAGAATAGAAATGGATCTAGATTTATCTGCCAATGTAAAGAGAGAGGCCTTAGCAGTCAACATCAATTAGGTGATGTTGGCTGATCTTCAAAGATAAGTAGAGTTGGTTCTGATTAATGCATGAATGGTGAACTGTTGGCTGGACTGAGAGATTGTGGAAAAGGCATCCCAGAACAAGACAATGGGAAAATAACAA
>NC_045544.1:22111549-22236549 GCF_009769535.1 Thamnophis elegans
CGAAGACCTTCCGTTCAGCCTTTGGGAATCCATACGGAATCCAAGTAGGCCCCATGGAGTTCTCCTGATTCAGCTTGTGTAATTATTCTTGACATTGGAAGCTTTCAGTTCTGTGAGAGAGCAAGAAAAAAAATACACAACGTAGAATGTGTACTACAGAGGAAAGAATATTAATTATGAGCAAATGGAGATTTGGGCTGGAAATCTGTGATACATCAGCATTCTCTGTCTATTCATCCATGATTATATTACAATTAAAAAAACCACATGGCAATGCAGAATAGGCCTTATGAGGCTTGGAGAGGCCTCAACTCCACTCCCTATCTCTATATTCTTCCCTCTTTACTGGGCAGCTGAGAAACTGCTAAAGGGAAAATATAAAACATTTGTCCTTTTTCTTTTCATTTCTTTGTCATTCTGATTTCAATGACATCGTGATCTATCTTCATGAATTATGGGAAGTACATTTCTTTCAAAAATTCTTTCTCTCTTCTATAATATTGTGGGTTAATTACAGATGACAGAAGAAATAAGAACATAATTACATGGGAAAAAAGATGACTATTTTGCTTCGTCAGTACTACTATGACTTTCCATTCAAGTAGGGAAGAATGGAAAGTGTCAAGATGGAAATGCTTGGTAGGTAAAGGTGGAAAGTTGATGGTCAGGATCTCCACACTGATTTGAAAGGAGACAGAATATTTGGGATTGTTGATAAGGGTTTTTAAAGCTTGTTATATATAATGTTTATTATATACTGTAAGTTGTATTGTTGATAGAAATGTTATTTCCATTTATATTTAGTTTGCAATTGGCACGCAGCTGGTTTTAAGATGAAAGACTAATTAAAGATTCATCTATATAGCGATTCTATAGCAGTTTGAAGATAGTTCTAGCTTGCCATTGCCTAATACTTACAGGACAGGAAAACTGAGCTGATTAATTTCTGTATCAGCTGTTGAGCAGCTGAAACAGAGGTGGATTGCTCCCAGTTCGGCCCGGATTGGGCAAACCGGTAGTGCCTATAGCGGGTGGCTCTGCCCACCCGCCCCGACGCTTCTGCACATGCACAGAAGCATCTCGTGCAAGAGAGAACGAACCGGTTGTTCCAGGATTTGTAACCCACCCCTGAGCTGAAATCACTATCAAGCTAGGCTTCCATTTGCTTGTTCTGCTCAGCTGTAGCTCCATTTTCCACTGGAGGGAATTCTCGCTTTCACCCTTCACTGGTCTTGGAAACTCCCCCTTTAGTAATTTGATGGATTTATTTGTACGATTGTACTGTTTTGTGTGTTGTTCAGGGTTATGGTTACAATATGAGCAGCTATGTAAGTTTTCAGATAATAAAATAAATAAAATAAACTCTGATAACATGAAGAGCAGTTAGCACTACAAGATAGTGCAGACAAGGTGCATAATAAGTACTACCTCTATTTTTATTGTAAGATAACACTAACAGAAACTTGCGAGATTGAAAGAATTTCTTCTTTCTTTTCTCTCTGGAAAGCTAGAGAGAATGTCTCTTCTGAAATGTTTCTCATCCTCCCTCCTCCTTCTGTGGACTGAGATATCTTTTATATGACAGTTGTCCAGTCTGGCTTTTCCTTCCTCTGAAGGTCACTTCCACCTGCCATTACAGCAAAAAAAAAAAAAAATGACAAGTCTTTTCAGCAGAGAAGGAACTGAATGTAAAATGTCAGGCTTAGATCATTTTGTGAATGATACTAGTGATGTTATGGAAATGCCCTACGTTTTGTGCCTGACGGTTCAAAATTATATAAAATTATATAAAAATGAGGTCAATGAGAATTCAACTTTATATTACTGAAAGTGGTTGAAGCTAGTAGCAGTATTGAAGAAAAAAATCACTGTGAAAGAGAAACAGGATTAGCTGAAGAAACAAATATAATATGTACTAATTCCTACCCTGGGACAACCGAAGAGATGAATTGTGAAGTTGTTTCCCACCATCAGCATATGAAGAAATACCTATTATCCAGAAAGAGATAATAGAAGGAAAAAGAAAAAAAGAAAACCATGCAAGTAATCAAAGCAATAACAATATGCACCTACTAAGATCTAAAGTTTGAAGAAGGGAGGGAGGGAGAGAGAGGGGGGAGAGAGAGAGAGAGAGAGAGAGAGAGAGGGAGAGGGAGAGGGAGAGGAGAGGGAGAGGGAGGGAGGGAGGGAGGGAGAGAGAGAGAGAGAGAGAGAGGAGAGAGGGAGAAAGAGAGAGAGAGAGAGAGAGAGAGAGAACTATCATCATAACAACACCGGAATGAAGAATCTCAAGGAAGAGAGAAGGATCTTTTCTGGGGGGGGAAATAAAGACATCTTAAGCGTAACTTCAAAAGCTCTCTACAGCAAACAGTAGCTGTGCAGATACGGTTTCATCTTTGCCTCTGGGATATGATTAAGCCTTTCTAGTAGCTCTAACTGTGGGAGAAGGGATTATGGTATGTGCCGCTGTGTAGCTGCCTGCCATACAAATGCTTGGAAAGGCACAGATCATGTTTCTGTGCAAAAGGACACTGATTAGACCCATAAAGATTAACCCAGCTGAATCAAATGGCAAATCACTCGAGTTGGGGAACATACGCGGACACATAAATGAAACAAAAACCAAATGAAAACAGTTGAAACTTACAATACGTGGAGGCCTTTCATGTACGTGGGCAGAATTTCTCACTGCTTTCAGTGGCGTTGCATTTCATTCTCAGATATAGAGATGTCATTCACTTGCCTCCAGGAAAGGGATGGGATTGGGGAGCTCCAGCATTTGCATGAAAATCCCATGCTTTCAACTGAAAAGAGAAAATGAGAGAGGGGGAATTCACAATTGACACCACTGACATGCATGTAATGTTCCACTGTAAAGAGATTTATGTCACTGAAAATAGTAGAACCAAAAGAAAGTAAGTGATTACAGGCCCCTGCATTTTTTTATGAATGCCCAGTGAACTGAAGTCAGAGGTGGAGAGTAAGAGCCCTTAACATGAATAATTGGAAGGCGGTCTGTTAGCAGTGAATTGACAACATTTCCAGTGCAAATAGGAACTGTTTAAAAGTTATTTATTTTGAAATTATCTATTCCTGGTTTTTCTGCTATCTTTGCAAGATTTGTTGTTGGTATTGTTGTTTGCTGACATACACAATCAGTGCAAATCAAAAGAAAGACAAGAAAGAGAAAGAAGAAAGAAAAGAAAGAAAAAGGGAAGGTAAGAAAAAAGAAAGAACAAAAAAAAAAAAGAAAGAAAGAAAAAGAAGAAAAGGAAAAGAAAAGAAGAAAGAAAAGAAAGAAAGAAAGAAAAAAAAAAAGAAAGAAAGAAAGGAAAGAAAAAGCAAGAAAGAAAGCAATATATCACATATCTTTTATCTCTTAATGATGGGTAACTAATTTATTGTCATTACTCATAAACACATTTATTTATTTTTAAGTAAATAGATTTTATACTTAAAAGATTAGTTTTAGTTACAATAGGCTTCAGTATTTGATAGAAAGAACTACAACATTCATAAATGTTCTTTCAATGAGAAAGAAAAAAGTCTTTAAATTTAACATCATTATGTTATGAAATATGATCATGATAGTCATATGCCTAATTTTGAGCACAGTGTGGGATGAAGGAAAGAAGAAAAACAAATCCGTATCTTCAGACGGAGATAACTTTAAGAAAAATAAGCTTAACAGATATATTGTATTTCACCTGAAATATTTGATGATTTAGACAGATATGTACAAACACAATACAAAGCTCTTTAAAGTCTAGAATTGAAGAATTTCTTTGTATTAACGAAAAGAATAAAATACACATACGTACGTACGTACATACATACATACATACATACATACATACATACATACATACATACATACATACATACTCAAGTGTAGGGAGAGAAAAAAATGTTCCCTATAAGTCTAAAAACACCAAACTCAACCTTCCTAAGTATGCAATTTGGTAGAGAAGAATATGTCACTCTTTGTGTTACATATAGTCCTGTGTACTCACACATTCAACAAACAAAACCCCCTCAAATTTACACATCTACAGTACAGTGGATAAATATCTTGTTGGAGCAGGGGTGGCTTTTGTTGGCTTCATTTGGAGTATGAAAAGCTTAGAGAATACATTATTTTCTAAACAAAAAATAAGCCTACAGGTAGACAAAGCTATGAGAAAATGTAATTAGACTGCATTTTGCACATTCAATATAGCATACACTGAACCAATAGATACATAGTTGAGATTATTCATTAATTTAGTCCAGCATTGTTAGGAATGCCAGCAGGTTTTCTGAGCTACTTAGTATGGCTATACACTATATAAACTACATTTGCTCTTCACATACTATTTCCAAATGTGATGAAGACATGCATTTTACTATAATGGGAAAAAGAGCTAATGGGCATACATACTGCCCAGCAAAAGGATCTCAGCCAGGGGTCACCTTATATTACTCCAGTGAACTCTGAAATGTCTACCTGCTCATTAGCTGCACAATATTGCCCCTAAAAACACTGGAATATTTTTACACTCAACCCTCTGTAATGCTTTCCTTCCACCCTTTTGGAGAAAAGGTTTTATACATCATTAAAGAGCAGCAATTTTGCCCTTCTAAAATGGGAAAATTGAAACTTTGGATCCCATGTTCCTGCACTGCTCTTTTCCAGAAAACCTAAAAGATATGGATATTTTTCCATTCATAACAGAATTCCTAGGCAGGACAGAAGCTGATGTAGCTCAGCTTCTTGCTAGCTCACTAGGAAGTAGGAATTTCAAACAGTGTAACCAAATTCTGTGTTTGAGCTAACACAAATGACTGGTGGGCAGTATCTAAGTGAGCATGATTTAATATATCCATAACCTTCCTTCTTTCATCTTCCTTCCTCCATACTTTCACTATGTTTGAACTTGTTAACATATCACTTCTAGCTGTTTGGATGATGATGATGATGATGATGATGATGATGATGATGATGATGATATCCATTCAATCTGATTCTTGCATTTCTAAATTCTATCTGTGTCCACATTTTCTGATCTTGTACAGCTTCCTTGGTTATTTATGCTCTGACTAGTATCAGCTTTGATGGTTTCTAGCCACCATGATTTTGGCAATTATTTTATTCTTTATTTGAGTTATCCAAATCAAATTCCAGTAGGTCTAAGCAAATATTAGGCTCATTACAAGTTAGGATAGCTCTATTTTTTATATAGATCCTGTTATTTCTTATGCAGCTATACAGTAGATTAACTATTTAATTTAGACTATAAATTGCAATTTTATTTGGTGTTATTTTTTTTATAATTCCATACTAGTAATCTTCAATTTTATTTTATTATGATCATTCCTTCTATTTTTAGAAGCACTGTAATACTATTCATTGATATTCTGGATATAATGACAGTCTATGACCAAGCAAACAATGAGAAAATTACTATTGGAGTTCTCTATTTTAAGTCAGGAGACAGGTAGAAAGGAATGTAACTAATCCTGCCATGTCCTAAAACCACTGTAATATTTGCCTTTGTGTAATATTTTTAAATGGTAAAGTGAGTCATAGGATTTCTAACACATTTCAGGGGAAAAAAAACTTTGCTAATCATGGGCTAAATAAAGCAGTTTTAAACTAGATTAAAGAGAATCAGTTGAATAAATAAATTTATACTATTTATTTCTGTAAACTTTTGTTTCTGATATTATAGTAATAATTCTATCCTGGGTCCTCAAAAGAAGGTTGTTGTTGTTTTCCTTTTCCTTTTTAATGAGGTAGATTGTTTAGTCTACAAAATTGCAGTTGGAATTATAGCTTTGCTGAACCGGGAATCATTTATAAAAATATGCCATATGTTCCAGTTTCTTGGATCCGTTGAACTCCTGTCTGGTTTTGTCAGATTCTGCCCTACTAACTGAGATTGCTTTATTTAGAAGATTGAAGACAGAGGAGTTTCCTGTCATGGTACATAGATAGTAGAACTGCATATATTCACTTCTTCTTCTCCTCCTTTTTTGTGATTTTTCCTGTTTTACTGTGTTTTCCATGCTTTCCATGATCATTTTTTATCTTTCTTCTTTAATTCTTATGTTTCGCTGTTAAAAGCTGATGGTTAATGGATTTATCTGCACTGTTTACAGCTGTAGATATTCAATGAGTAGGTTGGTTAACAATAGATTATGAGAAGCTATTAGGGAAGGGAAGTTTAGCAAAGATCTGAGTGATGAAAAATTAAATATTTGTGAAATGGGGTTTGAAAAGGGAGGTTTTTTTTTTTAAAGCATGCTAAAAATATGTAATGCACTTTATTAGGGAATCTTTAATACGCAAACTGTGTCTTGCTTTGAGTGAAGAGGGGAAATGATAAGATTTTTGCATAACTGAAGCAAGGGTATAACAATATTTCCAAAGAGAATACGAGAGAGAGAGAGAGAGAGAGAGAGAGGAGAGAGAGAGAGAGAGAGAGAGAGAGAGAGAGAGAGAGAGAGAGTGTTTTTCTCCTGAGACAATAGGAGCCAAGTTCCCAATCTTGATGCATTTACCATTAGCTACATCTTCTGTAATCAGCTTTAAGTATCTAAGCACTTTGATGAATAATAAATAGAAATAGCAATGAACAAGCAACTTATATAAGGCAAAGAATATGCAGTTTGTTTCCATTTGCCTTTTTTTTAAATTAAGGTAATGCCTTCCATATCCAGCTTTGCTAAGAGAAAAGAAAGGTGCAGTTTAAATGGTAGTTGAAGCATAACAGGCATAGCAGTACTGCATAGGCCAAAAATTCTAATCAGGAGCTGACGTTCATTTTCAGTTCCTTGCTTAGTATCAATGGAGATTATTACATTTTCCAGCACGTTTGATAAAACAGAATAACCAAAGACTTCACTGCACAGTTTAGAAGATATACTGAACCTCAAGGCACATCAGGGATATTTATTAAGATGCTAGTCTAGTCTCTCCCTGCTTAGCAATTGCCATCCAGGGGATGACAGAACATATAGCCTAATGTAGCTGGAGGGCCTAGTTTGAAAAGGCTCTTTTGACCACAGCCTCACTTCAATAATTTTCAATGGGTGGGGTGGGGGGAGGGGAGAAGGCTTTCAAAGATAGTGTGCCAATCTGCCTAATTCAGATTATATCAATTAATGAACAAATGTAGGGCAGGGAGGGGAAAAAAGAAAAAGAAAGACTGATATAAACTGAGGATTTGAAAAGCAAATTAAAATTTGAAAAGTAAAAAGGGCAACGTTATTGTGTATTGTAGGATACTTAATTTCTTTTTGTTTTTTTGTTTTTTGAAGGGAAAAAAAACCTGATGTGAAGATAGAAATTAAATCAAATTCCTTCAATTAAAGCAGGTACAACTGTTCGTGCATTTTGTGTGTCTGGTGTGGGTGTGAGTGAGTGCATGTATGCTATAATTTAATTATGTTTATTTTCATAATTTCATATCAAACCCACTTACGCTCTTAAAAAAGGAAGAAGAAGATGTTACCTGGCTATATAACCCATGCTTGATTTATGATTCCTGTATTTTAAAATAGCCAAGGTCGTATCTGTGTGGAGTGGTGCAATTCAGATTCTGAGGAGAATTTCCTAAACTTGTGAAATATAATAGTCACTAAATAGTATTTCTGGAAGAAATGTTTGTTCTTGTATCTAAGTGGAAAAAAACAGCAATCATTATTTTTTTATATTTTTATCCCTTCTTTTCAAATAAATGTGTGACAGAATTAAGCAAACAAACAAACAAACAAACTCGGTGCTCAGCCCTTTCAATTACTGTGAGGAAATGTTCTAATTTAGGTATGCAATCAAAGATGCCAGTCTTTTAAATAGAAACGACAATGTTATTTGTATTACAGTTTTGGGCTTTCTTTCTCTAATACACTAACCAAGCTGAACTGAATAATCTCAAACAATAAAGCTGTATGCCTTTAATTCTAAAACCTTCCTCATAAAAATTAATTTGGATAATTCATCAACAGCGGGATCCTTACAGCCATGACCTATGTGGCTGTTCCCCATCCCTTTGTACAAAGTGGCTGCCTATTCATTTCCAAGCGCGGTTTAAAATGTGGGCTTTCACCAACCCTAAACAGCTTGAGATCGGGTCACCTGAATGGCTGCCTTTTTCAGTATAATTTTGCCTGAGAATGGAGATCTTTCACAGGGGCCTTTTTGCTGTCCGGCGCTCCAGGTATTCATGAACTGTCAGTGTGCAGAAATGCTGCTCCTGTGACGGGCTGCATCCTTGAGATTCACGTTCGCTTCTTCCATTCTGGAAGACAAAACAATTTACTAAGCGTTTGCCGTCCTTCCAGCTATTTTTGGCCTCAGTGAGAATTGTTATTACAAAATACATTTTTGCCTTATTTTATGCCATCTTCGTTTCCTTTAGAAGGAAAAAAAATCATGCATATAAATGTTAGAAATAGGTAAAAATGAACACTGACTGATTAAACCAATGACATCCTAAATATGCTACATTCTTTTGCCTGATTGTGGATCTTTGGCGTTTTCTCTCATCGGCCAAAGTTGCTGTCATTTGTCTCTATGTTGGCATGTGTGAGTGTGTTTGTGTAGTATTTCTCTCTTTATTTTTTTTTTGGGGGGGGAGGTGGCGAAAACATAGAAATGGTAGAATGAAATGATGTGCCAAGTGCTGTGTTAATGTCTAATAAAGATATAAATAAGAACATAAAAATCATTTGAAAAATAATCTTGGGGTTCTTAAATATTCTTAAATGTAAGATATATTTTTTTTAAAAAAAATCGTAAATCTAAGACATTTTAAAAGGTCCAGTATTCTGGAAAATCTGTAACTGAAATATTTTTCATTATTTTAAATTCCTTTCAAATTTATAACTTGGGAATTCTAGGAACTGTAGTCCCAGTAGATCTGGAGATATTTCTTTTAAGTGAATAACAAAGTTGCTTGTCAACTTCCACATTAAAAAAGAAACAGGAGCTGAAAATGGCAGAGACACATCAATTACTTTCGTTTAAACTAGTTATTAATGTCCAATGGATTGGGATGACCCAGAATGTATAACAATGAATGTTTTTTTTAAAAAAAAAAAATATTACCTAATAAGAGAAATCATATGGGATACTCTAATAGCCTGAATTTGCAATACCAATATTTGGTAGCAAAATGCCTGAATTTCAGTAAACTATGTGTGGGTAAATTTTGTTTTCTTTAAAATGTAAGAGCTGAATAAAATACATTCTGGATGAATGTATTTTATTCTCCTTATGTACCCTGAGAACATAAGCACAAAAGACAAATTCTTTGTGTGTCCAATCACACCTGGCCAATAAAGAATTCTATTCTATTCTATTATTCTACTCTGAGGTTTCAATAATCTCGAGCCATTTTTTTTCCATTGGTTTCTGGGGAGGGGGACTTTAAGGATGGCAACAGGAACGTGATGTCTTTGTAAAACAAACTGGTCTCATTTTCACCTTCAAACCTCCTCTCCCCCATGAAAAAAAGGACCCAATAATGATGCTCTGTCCCCCCTCCTCAGTAATATTATGTCACCAGGTGATCTATAATATCTTGAAAAGTCAACAGTGCCCACCATGACTTAAGAGTAATGAAGACTCAAAGCAAAAATTAAAGAGCTTTAGTAAAACATTTACGGTGCAGTTTTTGTTTTGTTTTAATCCTTCAGCAATACTGTTAAGAAAAGAGCAGTCAGTGCAGAAAATGCACAAAGGTTCCTTTTCTTTCTTTTCTTAAGCCATCCTCTCTTCCCATAGCCTCTGCAATTTCACGAGCTTTTGATTTTATTTCACTATCAATTCATCCATGCAGGATTAGCAAACTTTGTGCGGTCTGGACTTCAGCACAATTAAGAATAGCAAATGTTCTTCTGAGATCTCTATCCTTCTGCCTTAAACACTTGACCAAGGGGGGGAGGGAGGGAGATGCCGCCTTTATTTTGCAATCAGTCTTCAGAATTACTAAAGAGTTAATACCTCTATAGATCACTCAATATATTGTTTTGAACTTTCCATGAACTGATGTGGGGGGATTTTTGCTTTCTTTAGTGATAATAGCTGACAGCTAGCTTTTTTTTTTGCTTTATATCACTTTCAAGCATCAAACATTGCTGAGAGTGAGGGATGTGAAGGGAGTCCTTCTAAACGATTTTCTCCTTTAGTTCAATCTGCAGCTACTGATGGAAAGGAAAGCAGTTTGTGCATTTTCCCCCAACTGATAACTATAGCTGTAGGAGCCATTCAGTCTAATCCTGTCTTGGTTGATTTACAAGAAAATCTCACTGATTCCAGTGAGACCAGCAGCCTTTTAGCAATGCACGAAATAGGTTGCACTTCAAGGAAACAGACTTTAATACTGATATTTTAATGACAAATGTGAATTGTTTTTAATGATAAATAGGAAATATGCTTAGCATCAAAATTTTATGGGTTGCATTTATTAGAAATATTTTGGCCATGATCTTTTTTTTTTTCACATTTTTGTTTCAAGTCTGCTAATAAATTCTGGTGAATATTTATTTATGTACTACTGCACTGATTTCCGTTAAAAAATTCAAATAAAGCCTAAGCTTGCTTACCAAATAAAGGGGGAGGATTCGTGAGCAATCCAAAAATAAAAACAAAGAATATTTGTTCTTCTACTAATGCATATTTGAAGGCATTTGGAATTAATAAAACTCTTCATCTTAATTCCTTTTTATTTAGAAAAGTAACACAGTATCTTCTTAGTTAATAGAACAAATCTTTAATACACAGCCTCCTTTCAAAGGTAATAAAGGTAGCAATAGACCTCTTAGGTAGAAACTGAACAATGTGGAAAGGTGATTGGAGAAATAGAGAAATGACAAAGAAAATTACAGCACCACAGAGGAACAACTTACATTTAATTTAATGTGGGAACAAATAGCTGTAAACAGCTCACAGAAGAGATGGATAATTCACTGAACGTAATAAGCTCAAAGAAAAGGAAAGAAACCATTACAAAAAAAACACACTAACTATTTTCAGATAGTTAAAGGCTCCCGGTCATGAATGTTACTTAATAATTGTTTTTCATCTATTTGAATTCATTTTAAATCATATATAGTCTAAAGTCAAAAAACAATTTGCCCGTTTAACAGCTGCAGTGAAAAGATGCAAAGCAGTGCTGTGAACAATCAAAGGGTAGATTGACAGAGGCTGTAATCTTGGAAGCCCTAGAATCATTAGCTGTTTTCTTATGAGTTCATTGAGTGACTTCTATTCTCAAAAGATGGAAATTCAGCTGCCAGATTTTTATCCTCTCTTCTGTTACCTTCCTACCAACCTCTGGACTTTGACTTTTTTTTTTAAAGTTTGGGAAATCCTTAAAATAACCAGGCATTAGTCATACAGTGAAAGAACTGGAGATCCAAAAACTCTTAAAATTTCCCAACTCTCTCACCTAGGAAAGAGAGAACAAAATAAAGAAGAGCTTCTATGTCTTCCCTTCTACTGTTCCAAATGGGAAACGACTTTTTACAAGCAAACATATGGGCAAAAAAAACCCCCACGCATATGCACCTTCTATCAGCAATACCTATTTTGACTCAGTATAACTAATACCAATTGCAGAGATTTCTACAATCATCAACTGCCTTAGTTATGAAACTGGTTGTTTCAGATTTTTTCAGTATTGCCAACTAAAATACATCCAGACAGGGTCAGACTTAAAATTCTGACCCCACTTAATCAAGCTCATGTAAACTCTTGATCTCCATTGGGGGAAAAAAAAAATCACTGTGGCTTCTTCTGAATCACTAATTGACAAGGATGAAATAACACCAGGGGAGTAGATTTTAAAGCCAACTAATTATAAAGTAATTAAAGTCTGGGGCAAACCATAAATAATCTCGATTAAGAGTTGTTTCTCTTTAAGAGTACTACAGCTGGCTGCAGAATTCCAAAAAGCCATTAGATGGCAGCAACGGATAATACTTGGTTGTCTTTAATGGTAGTCTGAATTTCTGCATCCCGAATTTTGCATCCTGAATTTGCAGCTCTGTTATCCGCAGTCCTCCTATTAATCTCCAAAATCTCTAACTTTAAAGATTCATTTTAATAATGTGAAGTCCAGGATTTTACTGCAAAGATATATTATACAAAATACTTGATAAATATATTTGAACAGCATATTTTCCTATACGCATGCTTTTCCAAACCGAATAAACATTTTCTGCTTAACATACAGTCATCTATTAAAATATATATTAAATCTGATAGCTTTTGTTCATTTCAAAACAGCCTGCTGATTTTTCCTGAGATTTCATGGCAGCGAGACTCATGTAGGAAATTGCAGAAATACATAAACATTGTTACATTATAGCTAGCCAACTTGAGCTTTAGCAAAAAACTTGATTATCCCATAAATTTAAGATGCATTTCTACAAGTGATAGTTATATTTTCAAGCTATATTTGCCATTATGCTTGAAATATCTATTGTGGTTCACGTTTTACGGCTTACCTCTTTTTGTTTGGAAATTTAATATTATGAGTTATAAGGGAAAGCTGGATTGCTGATCTCTACTATCCCTGCTGTTTTTCTTCTTCATTACCAATGCACATACAGCTTTCCAACCCTTGTGAGTCATTTTTGAAACTTGTGAGAGTATGCTGCAAGTGATATCTTCCTTGATCGTGCCAATTTGATGTAGGCTCATTCTCCAGGCTGATCTGAAAGGGAAAGTAAATGGATTTTTTTTTTTCTTTCTTTCTTTTTCTTTTTTTCAGTTGGTGATGTAGCAGCAGCGCTTCTATCGGAAACCTTGATTTTTCAAAAGATGGTTTCAGAAATAAGAATAGAGGGAGTTCAGGGAAGGGAGATTTTTGTAGTATGGTCAAAAATTGGATACAAGGAATTAATCCCTTTATGATGCCACTAGATATTTTTTAAAAAGAAGTGGCAATATAATAAAATATTTTTATGGGCAACAATGCTTATACATTAAAAACATTTTTTGGAAGAAATCTAATTGTTTCAAATATTTCAAATACTTTCTAAACATGCAATAAGTTGATGTACTAGTTTTTATTTTATTTTTTTCAGAAACAAAAAAAGAGCAACTTGTTATGTTTTCTGACCCTGGCCTTCCAAATTGATTGTGGTACACAATATTTCTCTGTTCAATTAGCGCCTTCAAGAATAGTCATTTTAAATAGTGGCAAATGATCCAGTCAAAGGCAGTCAAAGCGATTAGCTTTTGCTAATACTAATGATAATACTGACCCCATAGTTTGGGGAGGAATACATAAAGGAAAAGACTACTTAAAGACTACATTTTGAAGCACATGGATCCTTTGAGATACTAGCAATCACATATCATAGTTTAGTTGACTTCCTAAATGGAAATTATGCACATTCATAAATCACATGTGGTAGGCTTACATCCCAGAGATTAGAGAGAAGGAATATACATACGGAGGTGCTCCTCCCATTTTCATTTCCAGCTTCTTCAATATGAGTACCCTAACTATAATGTTCTGCTACTAATATTAGCTCTTCTTCCTTCTTTAAGATCATTTCATTTTATAAAGGCTTGCCAATGTTGGAAACCTTTTCAGTAGAAATGCCCCCCAAATGTACCATATTAAATCTTTAATTCAAGTGTCTATGGAGATTTTTCAATCACCCATGTCATGATTGTCTCAAAGGTGCTTGTCTAAAAGGCAAATGGACTTTTGGGTTTTGTTTTGTTTTTCCTTTCGCATCCATCCTTGGATAACAAGTGAAACCTTTCAAAGGAAAAACAAAAACCAAGAAGTCCAGTTGCCTTTTTGAAAAGCATCTTTGGAACTTAGTGACCATGTCAATGTCTTGTTTTGTACAACCCTATTACAATTATGCATCTGTTAATCATTTCCTGAATCAATTTTCAACATCCATCGTCAAACCTGACTGTAAATGGGAATATACTTGGTATATATTTGCAAGTAGCACACATTTGGTTCTTTGTGTGGCAACTTTTTTCACAGGTGTGACCTTCTCTCACGATGATCAAATGCTTACCTCCATTGTTTAGTCTATTCCTATGATTAAATACAGCCAAGCCTAAAATGGAAGAAGGCTGGATGGTTCCATTACGTTTACACTGTATTTGGCAACATTGTCTGGCTGCTTGATTGAACATTTGACTTAATCCCTCAAACAGTTCTCGCCACTAAGTGCACATCGAAGGAGGGCCAACTTTCAGGATATCACTCAATTATTTTTCCCATTCCAGATGGTTCCTATCATCAATATGAACTGCATACAAAGAAGCTCAGCGCCTGAATTCTGTGGCTCAAGCTGCAAATTCGTTTTTACAGCACGCTAGCTGGTCGACAATTATTGGAAAAGCTATGATTAGGAAATTTCTTTAATTCTCTAGGAAAAAAATATATTCTGCAAGTACAGTCTGCAGACCACTTATTTCCAGTGTTGTTGTGGACATTTCTGCCAGAACTACTCACTAATATATGGGTGTGACAGAAGATTTGAATTTTTCTTTTTTGCTACTTTTTTTTTCCTGGAGCAAGAATTTTGATGTGTAGACTTATCTTTCTGTATAATTCCAAATCATATTAGCTCAAATGTGGTGGATTGGGCGGGGGGAGGAGGGAGAGTATCCGAGACCTGAAAGGAAGGATAGGGATATATTATTAAGCAAGGAAAAGATGGGGAGAAATAAAGATGAAAGGCCAGCAAATGAAATCAGGGTGAAAATGCTATATATATTTAGAAGCAAGCATGCTAAATGATCAGCATCACTAGTCTTCACTCCAGATTTCCAAGACATTTTCTGCATCTCAAAGAATATTTTCTCTCTCCCTCCCCATGCAGTTTGAAACCATTAGAAAAGCGCTATCCAAGTGTAACTTTGGTGCCGACATGCGGAGCTGATAACTTTTTGATTATCCGCAAACACTTCAAAAACCTGAGTGTGTAATTTGCTGCCTCCACATCTGTAGAGCACAGCAATACCTGTAAGGTGAGGTACATTGCCTTTTTGAGTCCTTTTTTCGTGATATTTTTACGATTTGCTTTAAATAACTGTATAAATATATTTCTCAATGCAAAGATGGTCTCCCACATGTTTGTCATAAATAAAAAATAACATAATCTCAACAAATCAAATTCAACCACTGTTCCTACCAAATATATGGCTTGCATGAGGAAGGAAGGTAGGGGGCAAGGATAATAGATATAAACATAATGCCATTACAAAGGGAGCTTTTTAATTTCCTTAAGTTAATGTCTTCAGACTATAGATTAATTTCCTTAAGGTTTATGTCATCAAAATGTATTCAGTAGGTTCTATGAAACTTTATTTAACATTGACTGAAGGCAAAGGGGAAAAAAAAACATTCAATTTTATAATGTAGTCTTATGGATAACAAATGCCAAAGTGATGCAAAATGATAAATGGAGATGGCATTGTCATTTGCCCTTAAATGCAAAATAAAGCACAGAAAATGTTCTTTTCTGTTTCCTAAAAACTTAAATTGATGGATTTGGACCAACAAACTACATTCATGTTGTCAGTCATTTCTAAAATTAGCATTTCTATCTAATTTACAATGCTGTCTGCATTGGTATCCACAGGTCAGCATACCCAGTCACATACTGCATGGATTCACCAAAATGATCCCTTCTGCTTTGTTTCCATTACCATCTTTTGTATTTTTTCTATTAAATATGCCCAGGGCCAGAGTGTAGCAAGGGTTTCATAATCCATGTCAGAAAGTTGCATCAGAACGACTCATTACATCTTTGAATGGAATATATAAGTGTATATTTTATTTAATTTTCAGCTTAATATCATGGTAAATTGGAGAGTATATTGGATACCAGATATCTCAATTTCTGTTTTATTATTACTCTAATTGGGCTATGCTCTAAGTTCATTGCTGAATTTTTATCTGTAACAAGAATTTATTTGGAAATGATAATTTTGTGCCATCAGGGAAGAAAAGCCTTCACTTTCGTGGAACAGAAATCATGTTCAACTGAGTTCAGCTATCCTGTTAATAAATACATATATTATTAAACATAACCTATATTTATATTTTTCTACACTCAAAATCAAAATCATGTCTTCACAGAATTAAATTTTCATCTAATATCTATTTACCTAGTAATTGTTACTATCATTAATAAAAAGACTAATGCACCAAAAAGATTTTTTTTAATGAAAATGCTTTTTTATTTTTATATAATTGGGACAAATTCTGAAAGGATGCAAATTTGATCAACAAAATTCTAACATGCCATTGTTCCTGCTACAAAGAATTTGGCAACCTCAAAATCGGAGAACAAATTTCGCCTCGGAAAGTCTCTAATCACGGTTAAATTTGCCTCATTCGCCTGATTCAGCCTGCAAGGGGAGGGAAGATTGAAGCAACCCCAGGAAAAATAAATATCTCTGGATTGAAGCTTTTCTGGACTTGCGGCCGTCCCTGTTGGGTTTCTTTTTTTAGTGGAAAAGGTTTCAAAACATTTACATATAATCCCATCACCTGTGTTTGAAATGGAACAATTCCTGGCAAGGCGCTATTCTATGTCTCTGTGATTTATGGAAATTGGTCCAAATGCTTCATACTTCAAGACAAGAACATGTCTTTCCAGCTATTCAAAGCGGTGTCTGCTTGAAACAGGCAAATGACAATAATGCTTTGGATACCACAGTTCTCTGCTGTTCTTATAGTAATGTTCATTAATTGGAAGAGAGAAGATCCTAGTCAGATTTTAAATGATCCTGCCTATTTCCATCTCTCCCGCATGTATGGCATGACATAGTTTTGCTCATAAAATCTGCAAAACAATAAAAAAGGATATGAATAATTAACCTATCTCACATTTAGCTGAAGACTGTCAAAAATGATTTCTATTTGGAGTTGCAAATACTATTAAGATGTCAAAGAAACCAAAACCTAGGTAATACATGAAATATAAATACTGTACATTTTTATTAGTTTCCTTTTTTTGTAGGGTTTCTTTTGAAGACTGCTTAATGAAATCGGCTGAGCAGTAGCTGAAGGGGTGTCTGTCTAGCAGCATTTTGCTGAATGCCTGTCAGCGACTAAGAATATTAGCTGACATTGACATTGGAAATCTTAAAAAAAAAAGTCCACAGCCTATTATATGCATTCTCTCAGCTCGTTGGGGCTACAGCATAACTAAAGCATTTTCAGCCCCATTAAAATGAAACACATTTGTGGAGAGGAAAAATATGCTGAAAATAATGAATTTATAAGGAATGGCAGGATATTAAGCTTTAAAGTGGTACAGTGAAAACAAAATCCCGATTCACTTCAAACTATGAATTCAATAAAGGATTCCATCTCTGGTGTCATGTTGAATGCACACACATGCATGCATACACATTCACACACAAACTCATTTTCACTGTTTTGTTTGCTAATAAATATTTAGCAACCACGAAGTGGTGAGCTACATGCAATATGTACATTCTGAAAGTCATGCAAAGGTAAAAAACAATTTATTATTTCTAAGGGCATCATTTATTTCATGCATCAGATTAATGAAGAGTGAAAGTGAATTGTCTCCCAAACTGGATGAGACTACTTATGTAGAAACAAAATCTAAGGGAAGTGACATTGCCAGATAGCATTCAAGAAACGAAGGAAGAGAAAGCTTACATTTTTAAGGCACATGGCTTGGCATTGTAGGAAGAAAATATAGAGGCATTAGAAATATGATTCCCATTATTTCATTTTGGGATATTATACCAAACTCCGAACCTAAGCGGTTATAACTAAACACCATATTTATTCCCAATATAAAGTAATGCCACTGAAGAAATTAATTGCAAAGGCTCTTGAAAGCTTATGGTCTCTCATTGGTCTATGAGAAATGAATTGATATTCTTCTGTTTTGAGCGTTGTCCAACACTTAAGCTTGATTGACTTAGAATGCCAGGCCAGTTTTTGGATAAGGGATGGATGCTTCTTTAGAAGAGTATAAGAAACCCCAGGAGGTTCTGATAGAGAGGTTCAATCTTTGTGACTAGTGGTCAGTGAATCTTTTGTTGAAAATGTAAAGTAGGTGCTACTGCCTAGAAAAAAATATGGAGTCTTAGCGCCTGTAATTCCCACCCTTAATTCTTAGATTTTTTTCCCCATCTGCTTGCCCGTGAATTTGTGAAGGGGAAAGTTGGAAACATCTGCTTAGTTGATATTTCCTCCTGCAATGGGAAGTCTTCTGGAGCCCATGAATGTTATACAGTAGAAGAATATGAAGTGTGGCCTTAGGGGATTGCTGAAGGAAAAGGGAGATCCCTGAAAATTAGAGGATTACGCTGGGAACATCAGTCTTAAGGTTTGTTGTCACTAGACACCCCCCCCCCCGCCTTCCCCTTCTCTTCCAAAATTTAGGCAGACTATTTCCATCATGAGATATTAATTCTTTTCAGTCCCAAACTCTCCATACATTAGCCTGAAAAATATGGATATGATTATGTTATGCATTCATAACAAAGATGTAGAGCATGATTGAAGAACTGGGAAGAATTTGTGTTGTCTCATTTTGCTTCAGCCATCGCACCTTCTCAAGGCATTAAGTTCAGCTCTGTCTTTATAAATACTATAAACACCTTTAAAAACATAAATAAATGCAGAATTCATCTGGTTGCCCTGAGGACAGTTCTAAAGTATACTGGGTTTTTTTAAAAGGAGATTTTATTTGGAATTGTGCTATTTATTTATTTATTTATTTATTTATTTATTTATTTATTTATTTATTTATTTATTTATTTATTTATTTCCTTTTGTTTAATTTATTATAATGCTGACCTTCTCATTTGTTTTTTTTTAAAGAGTTTAACAATTGATTTCTTTTATTAGCAAGTTATATAAGAAACGTTTAAATTAGAGGAAAATGAACGAGCAGTTGTTGTGAAGATGCTCCCCCACTGTGTACAGGCAAGTAATTTCTGTGCATTGCATTATTCAGAGAGCCATTTGATTATGCGAGAATGCAATGAACATTATGATTTTTTTTTCAAAGGAAGGCTTTGCAAATATCATTTTTGTGGAAACAGACAATAGAAGGTTTTTTTTTAAAAAAAGAGGAAGATATATCAATATTAAGATGTGCTTATAGCTCAAAGCATTGTTAGAAACCCCACACACCCACTTTACGGTCTGTTTTTGTTGCTCCTCTCTGTGAGGAGGTTTTGAAACATTTCTAGCAGGACTATCAGATTCTGTAGCAGTTTTGTTCTCTGCGCCCTCCATCTCGTAAACTCGCAAGATTCGTTTTTCTCGCCATGTACACGCGAACTAGACTGTGTTGTTTCTCTGTGCCATATAATAGATGTGGGTATATACATTCATTCATACATAACTTTGTATTTATTTATTTATCCATTTATTCATGTTTATGTAGTGCATATTAGAAGTAGTGACCCCTTGAGAGCCGTATGCAATGAAATTTCATTTTAATTCATGCCGATTAGTGTGCATTCAAAATGACAACAAAGTTATTCCAAAAGTTATTCTAAGTGTGCACGACTGACTTTTACTCAACTTGGATTTGAATGGGGACTAATAAATATAACCAAAATCTGTTCCACAGTTTTAGGAAAAGTTGTTCATGTTACTTTTCTTATTTCATACAATTTTTGATGATATTATGACCTATTAGAAAGCTTCTGAGGGCACATTATCGTAATCAGACAATCAAAACTTATTTCACTGCGTCTGTTAAAAACAAACAAACAAATACAAAATATTGCACAGAGGTAATTGAAAGTTCATGTAATCAGAAACTAGAAGAAAAATGGAGGAAAAATACTTTAAAAAGGCCTTTGGTACAGAAGTATCAACTTTAATTCACTTAGCTAATAATTTTTTATTTGTGTTAAAAATAATACAGGTAGCCAGTTTGCTTATGTGAAAGATGGATTTTTTTTTCTGCCAAAAAAAGTCAAGATTTTATTTTTGTAATAAAAATATCTTTTTTTAATATTTTATTTATTTAATAAAACATTAGCTTTACATCAAAACATTGTTTAGTGCATGTGTGATCATAGTTCATAAACTGTATTAGTATTCTAATGGGATAAAATAAAATGCTAATAACACTCAAATAAAAAAAAATGAAAGACACATAAAGGGCACAAGTTACCACCTAATTTTTCTATGCCTGTAATTTTAAAATAATAAAAGAGAAATATTGCATCTGTGCTGATGTATCATTAAAATGAAATCAGTAATCGGTAAACATGCAGTCTATCATATCAATTATATTTAGGGGCAAATATATGTTTTACATTTTCCAAAATCACAACCATGATTAACATATTCTAAAAGTGCAAAAATAAAAATGTCCTTTCTCTGTCATTCTTAAAAACAGCAGCAATCCTGGTTTGTATGTGATACCTTGTCAGCCACCTTCTTATTTTAGCATTCTATCATAGGCCAATTGTTCATTTAATTGTTATCCTGACCTGTAAACCTTCTTGGGGAAAATGAAGAGAAATAGTGAAATAAGAAACAGGTGTTAAAAAACCAACAAAATGTGAAGGGGGACTGGGGGGGGGGCAGGAGGGAAAAATGCGATGTCAACACAAGCTCCAAGTCTGTGGATTGCATTTATTAAAAATAAATATGCATGCTGCTATGTCACACACTTGTCATTAATGTTTCATGTGCAAACACTGGGCAAATATTCTACATTTAATTAAAGCTAAAATTATGAGTTTATTCTGCATAAAGGGGACTCAAGGCACCCACACGTTTACATCAGTTATTTAAATATTAGTTGCAGACTCAGCTATAATAAGCAGGTTTCTTTCAAACCATATTACATTTCCACAATTTCAAAAAATGGGAAGGATTAGATAAAATTTTCAGTCAAACTTGACTTTTCTGATGATTTTTTTTTTTTAGGTAACTGATTTATTTGGCAGTTCCCCTCTCCCTACTTTACTAACAACAGCAGTTCCTTTTTTATTAGATATCTTTTGTTGGATTTTGGCAATTATATTAAACTTCCATGTACCAGAAGATAAGAGTACATAAGTTAAGGTATTGTAAATAATGATTCATACATTTAAAAAATGTATCATGCTCAATTAGCATGGAAGGAGGAATCTATAGATATGGCAGAGAGAATAAAATTGAAAATTTAAAAAATTGAAAATGGTAATCACCAAGTAAGCATTAAAATGGTAACATCCTTGTAACTCTTACTGATTTTTAAAATACTTTTTTTTGCTTCTGGAAAAGAAAATAAACCCAAATATAATTACAAATTTAACCTCCATGATGACTTATAATTTCTTTTTCATCTCTTTTTCCTTATATAGAGAGTTTGATGAGAAAGCTTACAAATGGGTGATTATTTCAGTGTCTTATAAAATTTTAACTAGACTTGAATTTCAGCTGCTTTAAACAAACACACAAACAACTTGCTTCTGTTTAAACATTTCCCAAACCTCTCTGAATTACTCTAATTTTGTCCAGCCTTTCCCAATTCCAGGGAATTTCATTTTTATTTCGAAAATAATGCTTACTTTTCAAAAATTGGTTCTCTAACATTGGGTTATATTTGTGCAAACCTTTCCAAGAACAACTCATTAAGTATATAATTATATTTTTTATTATTCATCCCTGGAAATATTGTATGAATTGGACAGTCTGCTTGTTTGACTTTTGGCAATATTGGTCTTCTTCCCTGATAATGCTGCTATGTATGGTTTGATCAGAATCTTCTTTATCAGAGCAATCAGAAGTAGAAATTCAGTTTCTGTTTTCCAACAGTTTCTATTAGAAAAATAATTTGGGGGTGTTTCCAACTACACCTCTTTTTATCTGTTGTCAGATTGCGACCATTAGGTACTCCCTTCAGATCAGATTTTGTGACTGTTCTGTGCATGCTTGTTTTTAAGTTAAGGGTCTTCCTTCTGGCTCAGTGAATTGTTTGTTACATTAGAAGCAGTGAGCTCTCCTTTTCACATAGCTCTTTGTAGCAGCTCTGTTTAGCTACAAGCCTATCTTAAAATAGAACATTTTTTTCCATAATCCAAAGGGATTTCTATGACATCCTTATAAAACTTGAGCCTAGATGGTGGAAAGTTGGTGGTTTATTTCTATTGTGCACAAATAGGATCATACGTTGGAATTCACCCTTAGGACAATACTCCCACGCCTTTGAATGGGTGTCTGACACATGCAGAGAAACCAAAGCTCTATAAAGAAACCAATTTGAGCAGTGATAACATTTCTAAAGGAAGAAGGATAGAAATTGGAATTTATATCAAGGCCCCATCATACCATTTCCAGGAGTGAAAGTTATATGTGCACATAGACATATACCAACATGCTCCTATATCAAAATGCATAATGTAATCACCAACATCAACATCTGCTTAATTAATGGAAAACATTTTGCACACATTGGATTCCTAATGGGAAAATTTGGCATGTTCCTACTGAAAACTCTAGCAAAAGCTCTTATTGCAGCCCTGGAGGCCAACCTTTTTTTGGGGGGGGGGGTCTTCAGGGCTGCCACTCTTAGTGCTGTGGGAAATCGAGAGGGGGGGGTTGAATGGAGTGGTAGAGATATATAGCAACATTCTTTTTTTTTCTGGGAGTCAAGGACGATTCAGCCTGCACCTGAAGTGGGATGCATCTCCAGTTTGGATGATGGAGTGATTGGACCATATAATGAATATATGGATGCAGGGGAAGGGATTTTGACATCCTTTGGGGTGGATAAAACCCAGAAGATTTCAGATTCAGGTTTTCCAGATGTGCCAATATGACACCTCTAATAAATGGAACTTTGAGAAACTTCTAGCCTCAGAGTCTTCTTTCGTTGGGGGTGTTACTTGGAACCCTGACACTTACTGTATGTCATTCATCATCAGTTGCTTATATAAAAATAGAAAGGGAACTTCATTATGAACATCAGATTTCAGAAGCAATCATATCACATCATAATCATCCTCACATCAGGAATATTTATACTGCCAAATCTGTTTGGAAATACAAAATTGGCTAGCTTGAAAAGCAAGTTGAGCTTCTCAATAGTTCTTCCCCATTTTAGATTACGCTCACATGTACAGAAAGAGATTTTAGGAAGAGCCTATTCTACCACCTCTTACTATATTCGACAATACAGTATCAGCAGTAGAGACCTTCAGGGTTTTTGGGTTTTATAATCTCTCAGGACTTGAAACTTGACACTCAATATTAAAAGCATCATTAAAAAGGCACAACAAATAAGGTTCTTCCTGCATCAGCTCAGGAAGTTCAGACTGCCCCAGGAGCTGTTGATACAGTTTTACACAGGAATTATTGACTCTATCATTTGTACCTCTATAACTGTCTGGTTTGGTACAGCAACCAAACGGGGCAGGTACAGAGTTCTACCGATAGTTAGGACTGCAGAAAGAATAATTGCAATCAGCCTGCCTTTCTTAGAAGACCTGTATATTTGGCAAGTCAAAAGGAGGTCTGAGAAGATATCTATAGATGCCTCACATCCTGGATACAAACTGTTTCAACTCTTCCCCTTGGAAGAAGGCATTGCATGCCAAAATATCTAGACATGAGGACAGTTTTTCCCTCATGCCATCAATCTGCTGAACACCTAATTCTCACAGTGCTGTCTAATGTCTATGTGCATTTACCCCAGTGACTGTAGTATTATTTATACTTCTTGTTATTTTCTTTAACTCCCCCCAATGGTATTATGATTATGATTGTTGTTCTGTTGCTTTGCATGTACAATGAGAGCTTCTGCACCAGGAACAAATTCCTTGTGTGCTGTCTCCACCTCCAGAATATAAATTTGGCAAATATAGAAAAAGTAAGTCTTAGTAGTTGCAATAGTGCCTGTATGTAGTGCCATACACTTGGTGCCATACCAAAAGAACTGGAAAAGAAGAGAAACGGAAAAAGAAATTGCAGCACTTGGAACAAAAATGACATTTTTAACTACCTTAAGTGTCCTTGGGAAAGATTTGATAGTCAAAAGTACCAAACCCAGTCAGAACTATCAAGTAGACCGTGTGTAAGTAACAGTAATAGCAATGATAGTGATACAGATAGTCCTTGACTTACAACTGACTCACATTGCTTAATGACTATTTATAATGGCCTTGTAACAAATGCATTTCATCCCATAAAGTACTTCCTGATGTAAAATATTGTTCCACCCCCACCCCACCCCCTCCCCTGTCCTCCCCGTGGTCACATAACCATATTCCAGGCACTTAGCAACTGGCTCACATTCACAATTGGTTGCAGCATTTGGCAGTCACATGACCCCAAATCTGTGACTTTTTTGCTGGTTTCCTGAATGTTTTGCCAGTTTACAGGAAAAAAAGAATACTCATTTGGGAGAATGGATTCAAATTTACAACTCTGTGATTTGCTTAAAGACTGTGTGATTTGAACTTAGGACTATATGATTCACTACCACCGTAAAAACAGTTGTAAAATCAGGTCCAGTCTTGTATGTGCCTTGATTTATGACCATCATGAGTTTCAATCGTGGTCATAAGTTGAGGACTACCTGTAATATCAGTTACATCAAGATACGAGGTTTCGGTTCCCCAATATTTGACATGACAGATAGGAATTTTCTCCATAATTCAATGAAAAACCAACCTGCCTTTTAAAATAAACACTGAATCATTCTAACTTCCATAAGTTTATCTGAGTACTCTACATTAACTCCTACCCCCTATTTACTGTGCAGTTAGATTTTATTGAAAATTGGTATAAGGATACAAAATACACTGGCATGGATTATTTGGGAGAGAGGGAGAGAGGTCTGCTGCCGTTTTTATTCTGTGTCTTCAGAATGCCTTTTGAAATCTTTTCATTTTTTTGATTGAAATGGGTAAGATGGGAATATCAAGTAAAATGTCTGGGCTATTCTTCCTTGCATCCCCTGGCTCACTGATAAGATACCTTAGAAGCAGTGTGCGTCAGCATATGTCTGTATCACTTCTTTCATTAGTGCAAGTAAATCAATGAACTGGTTGCTAATAGAAAGAAATGGTAAACAACCAATCAGGAAATGCCTGTAATGGAAAAACATGGGAGACAATAGTTGTGATAGTAGAAGTAACCACTGAAAAAAATATTTGCATGCAATAGCCTTTATAGCTATTCTTTAAAAAAAACCACAGCTGTTCCAAACAGTTGCATTTTTCAGTCTTTTTTTATAGAAAAATAAGACTATTTTTGATTTCTTTCTTCCCTCAAAGAGTGTACTGAAATTCTCATGGGTGGAGCAAGTATTCTTCCATTTATGTTAATTTTAGAGTAGAGGAGGGAGGGGCTAAAAGTCCTTTTTTTTTCATTGTATAGTGCCCTTTCAAGAATTCACAACCTCCTTGGCCTCCCATTTTTCTATTAAAACTCAGGGAAAGAGACCATAGAGGCCTCCCCGCCAAGGTCTCTTTTAAATAAGGAAAACTTCGGCAACCATTAAATCGACAGAATAATGGAGAGAAAACGTAGATATGACCGCAAGTGAGGTAAGCTCCCAAAAATACCACTATTTGTTTTTTAAAAAATACTCTGAAATTGGGTTAGAAAACAGAAAGCTCTTTTGCTAGAAATAAAACATTTAGGACATTGCAGAACAGATTTCGGTATGGCATTAATAAAGATGTTTGAGCTCTCATTGGAATTCATTTATTCGGCAATGTGTTTCCAAGGAACATGATTTAGAGTCTCTCTCTTTTTTTTAAAAAATAAAAAAAATAAAAGGTGTCAATTTACATGAAAAGAGCAGGAGAGTCTGGGATTGTGCTTCATGTCAGAGCATATACTATATCTGTCTGAGATCTCAGAACTTTTCTCTCTTGAAATAGACTATCAGGATGTTGATGGACAGCTGAGTTTAGTTTAAGGCAGGCTTCTCTATTCCGTTCTGTCCTGAAATTATGACCAATAAAATGTGTGCTTCCAATTAAGATCTTCAGTAGTTCTACTTTTTAAAGACAGTGAATAAAGCTTTTTTTAAAATGTGGTACAGAACACAGACTGGTTTTTCCCATGCAAAATTGTTTATTCTACAAAATTAAATTCCTATCTTATTCAACTATCTTAAACTCTCTTCCTAATGCTAGAGCCTTGCAATTATTCTATTTCTGTTCTTATATAGCCTATACATTTTTAATTCCACGTTCCTATTCCTATCTTAATATTATATTTTCTTGCCTTAACTATTTCTTCTTTAAATCTTTTCTTTTCTTCCAGGTCTTCAACTCTTGTAGACAGTCTCAGCCCATTTGCATGTGAAAACCCTTTTCACTTCTTCATAGACTTGCAAATGGGATTTCCTCACCCCACCCCTCACCCCCACCCCAGTACTCACAGCCCTCTGTTTCTGGAGCTGGCTTGTAGAGCCTTGTACCTGGGCTGCTGCAGTCAGTGGGCTTGGTTTGAGTTGCTCTTTTCTTCCACCTTGTCCAAGCTCTGACTCTCCATGGTCTTGCAACTCCGAACTGAAGTTTTCTGTTGCTGTTTAAAGACTATTGTAAAGCAGACATAAAGTGAGATTTGGACATTAAGTGTGAAACCTACTGGGTCAGGCTGGATAGCCTCTTAGAGCCCCTTTACTTCTATATTAAAGCCACATAGGCAGAGTTGCAGCTTGCAGCTTGCAAAAGAACAGGAAGCAAGTGCCTAACCACAAGATGTCCCTATGTCAAAACCTATGTCAAAAGTCCAAGGTTCAATTAAAGTTCGTTAATAACATGTACTCCATAAACAAAAGGAGAAGTAAGACCCCATCTCCTTATAAGGTTTTCTCCTCAAGGTAACCACTAAGAAATATGTTAAGTATTTCCATGTTGCAATGCTTTTGAGAATGTATAAGAATGCGCGCTTCGATTGTTCAGAACTTGCAATGCTAGCCATGGGCTAGCTTTCTGAACCTGGCTGCCAAATAAACTTTTCCTGTATCCTGAGAAGTCTAAGCCTGTCATTTTCTGCAACAATTGCTGAGATGCTTATCTTTGAGTTGGAGGCTTCTCTATCCTAACCCTCAGCAGTCTTCGTGGCTTAACTCTTTTCTTGGCACATCCATGCTTGTTTTCAATACCTTTTTAAAAAAATTCCAATTAAGAGAGAGGTGCGGCTATTTTAACCTTTCCAGGTGGCACCAAAACTTTGGATCTCAGAAAGCAAAAGTACTATCCCTCTGGTTTACTCTTTCACATGACATCTCTGGCAATGATGAAATTCATTTTTTTTACTACTGGTTCTATGGGCGTGGCTTGGTGGGCCTGGCAGGGGAAGGATATTTCAAAATCACCATTCCCTCCCCAATCCAGGGGAAGGATACTCCAAGACCTCCATTCCCACCCCATCTGGAACCAAACAGATATTTGCCGGTTCTCCGAACTACTCAAAATTTCCGCTACCGGTTCTCCAGAACCTGCTGAATTTCACCCCTGATCGCTGGGCTCTATTTGTATTGCTCCAGGATTGGTTTTTCACCTCTGTGATATTATGACTTCATCCCTGTTCAGCCTCTTAACCAATACATTTCTGGTTCAGCTACCTCATTAGATTAATTTGGTTTCCGAGGTACTCCAATTCTGTAAACCTTATGAGTAACTTACTTCTCTTTCTCCAGAAAGCCTTTTAATTCTAGACTTCAGGGCTATAACTGCTCACAGGTCTTTCAAGAAGAATGGCTTTTAAGCTTCTTCCTCATAGAAAGTGCTGAAGGGTTGGTTAGTCTGTTTGCAGAAAACTAGAGGGATGTAAAGGAATTTAGAGATAGCTTTGGGAAGAGTATGAGAGAGACTTGTAGAGAGATTGCCCAGGCCTGAGATAGAAAGAGGCATGGGAGAGAAACAATCCTGCCTTGATTTCTAAAGTATTCTATGGGCCATAAAGAAACTTGAATCGGCTTGGATAGGTTTTCAAGATTCTACCTTACCATAATAAAGAACAATCCTGAAGTCTCTGCCATTCTTATTTCTTGACCTGGTTTACCTTGAAAGGATGACAAAGAGTGAATATAACCTGAAGTAGGGTATGGTTGGGGAAAGAAATCTATTTTACTTTATTTCACTTGAAAGAAAAGCGAGGGAGTTTTACAGCAGCAGCTCCGAGTGAATCAGTGATTCTTACTCCTTAACTCTTAATCATTTTACATCAGTGAGAGTGAAGATCATGAATCATCTTCAAAGTAATTTTATGGGGTTGGCAACATGAAAGGCCATCACAGGTGGTAGACCCATTCTCTCTTGAAGCTAAGAAGTAGGACAAAGATCAAAGGGTTGAAATAAAACGGGCGTAGATTTGGACTGGGTATTGGGAAGAATTTCCTGATTGTAAGAGATATTAAGTAATCAAATAGTCTCTTTATAACAATGATAACCTGTCCCTTGCTGCATGTTTTTTAAGTGGAACTTGATGACCACTTTCTGGGTTGATTTTATAGATCCCTACACAAAGAACGGATTGAACTAGATGAGTTGTGAAGCTTGGTTTAATTCATATATTCCATGATTCACTTTAAAACACAGTTCTGAAAACTGGGTGAAATTTCTATGTAGCAAAATAAAATGTATCTTATTAAGGGGAAAAAAATAAGTACAGTTGTTGGGTTATCAAATGAACAAGGAGCTACCATATTTTTTGGACTATAAGACGCACTAGTGTATAAGACTCACCAAGATTTCAAAGAGGTAAGTAAGAAAAAAATTTTTTTGCCTTCCCTCAACCCCTAGCAGCACTTTGTAGGCTTCAGCAGGGCTGGACAAGGCAAAAATGTCCCTGCTTTTGCAAAAAAATGGGCTAAAAATGGGCCATTTTTTGCAAAAACTGAGGCTTTTTTGCCTTCCCTCAGCCCCTTTCAGCACTCTGCAAGCTTCAGCAAAGCTGTGGTAAGGCAAAAAAGCCTTCCATTTGTGCGAAAAATGTCCCATGGGATGCGGGGACGAGGCTTCGGGATGCCAAAAATGGCTGTATTCGGTGTATAAGATGCACCAACATTTCCATGCTCTTTTTGGGGAGGGAAGGTGCATCTTATACTCAAAAATATGGTATATAATTTTTCTTTGGTTCTGTCTGACATTGTAACAAACAGAAAGTAATTTTCCTAGATACTCCTTGCAGCCTCTAATATCTCCCAATCTTCTGAAACTTGTTGCAGAAGATGGGAGAGGTTGTAGAAAAGCAAAAAAAAAAAACAAACAAACAAAAAAAAAAAACCACATTTTATATCCCCTCCTAAAAAGACAAACTTTCTTTTGCCATTATGACCATCAGATAAATGATTTATCACTCCATAAATATCTTTTGTAAGAGGAAACAAATTGTTTTAGTTGCTGTTGCTACAACTACTACTATTAATATTTGTCTAGCACAGTCAGTTTTAGAGATTAGCAGATTAAAGTAGATTCATTCTGTTTATTTGCTTTTCAGACAGAATTCAAATATAAAACAATGTTTCATTCCAATAGTATATTAAACCTAGAAGGAAAATCCAAATGTCCGAATGAGAGTATTTTTAAAAACTAGAAGGACCAGCAACAGCCAAAAAAAAAAAAAAAAGGTCCTAATCCTTCCATTTAAGGCTTTAATCAGACCCCATTTAGAATACTGTATCCTGTTCTGAGACCTCACTTAAAAATATTGATTAGATTGAACAAGTCCATAGATAGGCAACAAAAATGTTGCAAGAGATAAAACCTATCAGGAGAGATATGAGGAATTGAATATGTACAGCTTGGAGGACAGAAGGTAAAGAGTGACATGATTGAAATCTTTACATATATTAAGGGTGTGAATAAGGTTCTTACAAGGCAGTATTCTGCAAGCATAACCTCAAACTGACAGGAGCGAAGTCCAAAAGTAAGGTTAGAAAATACTACTTCACAGAAAAGTAGTGGAAGCTTGGAACCAACTTATAGCAGAGCTAGTGCGTCAATCATCAGTAACCAAGTTTAAATATGCTTGGGATCAACACATACCTATCATCTGACAAAAATAAATTAAAGAAAGAAAGAAAACAGAAAACTCAAAGGGCAGACTTGATGGATCAGTGGGTCATTTTCTGCTGTCAGTTTTCTACACTTCTAGGTTTTTAGCCATTAAAAAGCGGAAAACATGTATATAGATGAAAGGATTTGTTTCGGAGTCTTCTTAAAATGACCATGTGACCATCTCACATTAAATAGTCTTGTGGCCAATCCTAGAAAAACTGTCTTTTTTTAAAAAAATGCATATAACTATATCAGCTACTGTGATGGAATGCATTTGAGGAGGTGGATCACCAGGTGGGAGAAAGGGTTACAGTCCAGAGAGGTAAGAGGCAACTTGCCCCAGAATTTTATGTGTCTGAGAAAAAGGGTGAAGACAGCTCCTCCCTAATAGTTCACAGAATATATTTATAGATGCAGACCGTAGAGTGCTCATTCTGGCTAGTCTATATACATGAAACAAAAAAGAGCTCAGTCTAGAAAAATTACTATGTGTCATTTTTTGTGTGGACATAATAGCTACCATATTTTTCAGAGTATAAGACACACCAGAGTATAAGATGCACCAAGGTTTTGAAGAGGCAAATTTAAAAAATGTTTTTGCATTCTGCAAACCTCCTCAAAATGCCCTGTTTTGGGGGGAAATAGGCTCTTTTTTTTTTTTAAAGGGCATGAATAGCCCTTAAGAAGCTTGTAGAGTGCTCCTAGAGGGGTGGGGTGGGGGCAAAAATGAGCAAAATGGGCCAGTTGTTTTGCTAAAAAAGGGAGCATGGATAGTCTTTAGGAAGCTTATAGGTGCTCCTGGGGGACTGGGGGGAGCAAAATTGAGCAAAAAAAGGCCATTATTTGCTCATTTCTGCCCTCCAAAGCCCCCAGAAGCTCTCTGAAAACTTCCTACAAGCTATGCATGGCCACTTTGGTGAAGGAGGAGGGGTTTCAGAAGGAAAAAAATGCTGTATTCAGTGTATAAGACACACCCAGATTTTCAGCTTCTTTTTTACTCCAAAAAATATGGTAGGTTGTTTTTTTTTTAAAAAAAAATGCAATCCCTTTTTATCGGGATGGAGTTGGGATGACTGAATGAAGCAGAATGTTTACTGGCTGAATGCCATTCCTGATACCTATGTGGAATTTGCAGCAGACTGTCAGCATTCCGAGTAATGCACCCATAGAAAGCAGAACTCTGAGGCTGGTCGATTTTCAAAGGATATGTTTATTGGATACATCTTATTGGCAAAGCCAGTGAAAACCAACTCTTACAGATCCCACAGTTTTCACCTAATTAAAAGAATAAAACTATCCACCTCGTAGATGTCACCGGTCACATTGTCCAAGATGGAAGACAGTTCCTCTCTTCTTTCAACAGCCACCTGTTTCAATGACTTTGGTTCCCACAGGAAAAAAAATGTTTTGACTGTGGCCAGGCTATCTACTTCCCTCATCCCTTCCCCCTCTCAGGTTTCATGGCAACTATGAGGCAGCACAAGATGGCTTCAGCCAGGTTCACTTCAGAGTTGACACAGACATTTTCTCTTTCTGCCCTAATAGAGAGACATTTGTCTCTGCTTAAGAGTGAACTATCAACCTTACGAGTGGGAGGCGAGCGTCTTCACAATATATTCTGTGACTTGTTAAGAAGGAGCTGTCTTCATCCTTTTTCTCTCACACATAATTTCTGGCCTGAGTTGCCTCTTATTTCTCTGTACTGTAACCCCTCTCTCTTGGGTATCCACTTCCTCATTGCATTCTATCACAGTAGCTGATGTACCGTATATACTCGAGTATAGGCCGACCCGAATATAAGCCGAGGCACCTAATTTTACCACAAAAAACTGGAAAAGTTATTGACTCGAGTATAAGCCTAGGGTGGGAAATGCAGCAGCTACCGGTAAATTTCAAAAATAAAAATAGATACCAATAATGTTTTTGAATATTTATTTCAAAGAAAAACAGTAAACTAGCGGTGTATTCAATGAAATACTTCACTCACCTCATGATGCTGATGTCCCGCTGTGATGATGATGTCCCGTGCAGCCGCGGGAGCGATGTCCCGCCTCCTATGACACACGGCACAGTGATTCCTATCATTGGATCACTGTACCAGAGGAGGTGGGACATCGCTATGTGGCTGCTTGCCATAACAAGGAGGAGGTGGGACATCGTTGCAGAGCGGCAGGAGGGGGAGGAAGGGGAATCGTAAGACAGCCCTGCATTACATTAGAACGTGAGGAGGGGGGATGGTGCGGTGCGCGCTGTGCGGCAAACTGACACAGAGGGAGGGGAAACTCACAGGGGCACTGGGCCATTCACGAGTGTCACCCAGCGGCATGGCCTCGCCCCTTTTTCTCCTCCATTTCGGGCAAATTTTTCACTGACTCGAGTATAAGCCGAGGCGGCTTTTTTCAGCCCAAAAAGTGGGCTGAAAAACTAGGCTTATACTCGAGTATATACAGTAGTTATATGACAATTTTTTAAAACGTCCTATGCCACTAAGATAGCTTTTTTTAAAAAAATAATGATCCTAAAGTTTCTGGCCTAGAAAGTTTGAATATTAGGTAGATGCAACTTGCATCTTTTTCATCAGTGAGTTCTTTGGGAGGAAAAGCAAATACTAACCACTAGTATTCGTGCTGCAAGATCCTTGCTTTAACTAGGATCTGTGGCATAACTCCTTCAGTCAATGTGTATCATATAATATAATATAATATAATATAATATAATATAATAGAATAGAATAGAATAGAATAGAATAGAATAGAATAGAATAGAATAGAATAGAATAGAATTCTTTATTGGCCAAGTGTGATTGGATACAGAAGGAATTTGTCTTTGGTGCATATGCTCTCAGTGTACATAAAAGAAAAGATACATTCATCACGAATCATAAGGTATGATACTTAATGATAGTCATAGGGTACAAATAAGCAAATAAATCATACCAGGAAACAATCAATATAAATTGTAAGTGTACAACAACAAAGTTACAGTCATACGGTCGTAAGTGGGAAGAGATGGGTGATAGGAATGATTAGAAGATTAATATGGTATATAATCTAAAATCTGACCCTTTGAAAACTTCAAAGGAATGAAAGAGAAGTGGAAACAAGAATAAAAAGGTGGAGTGAATGAAATATTGTTCTCATCCAGAAAAAGGGTTAGGGTACGATTAGGCTTAGTTTACCAGAGCAGGGCATAGAAAGTCAACTTCACAGAAAAGCTGTGGGGATCAAATAGTTTTTCTTCTTGTCATTTCATTATAGTTATTATATCTTGTCATTATTGTATTATATTATATTATATTATATCTTGTCATTTCATTATAGTTATTATTATAGTTCTTCTTCTCCTAACTTTAGGATAACAGTTTGGTTTTGGGCCAATAGACCGATCAGATCCCACAGATTAGGCCTCCTCCGAATTTCATCCACCGGCCAATGCCGACTGGCGGAGGAGAGCCTTCTCTGTGGCTGCTCCGACCCTCTGGAACGAGCTCCCCGTGGAGATTCAAACCCTCACCACCCTCCAGGCCTTCCGCAAAGCCCTTAAAACCTGGCTGTTCCGACAGGCCTGGGGCTAAAGAGTTTTTGCCCCCCTTCTCGAATGGTATGGTTGTTGTGTGTTTTTTAAATTTTTGTATTGTTATGTCTTGTCTTTTTTTTTAATTCCCTTGTCTGTACCCCCTTCCCTGATTGAATTGTGAGCCGCCCTGAGTCCCCTTCGGGGAAAAGGGCGGCATACAAATGTAATAAATAAATAAATAAATAAATAATTACAGAAACATTTCTATAGTACTTTTCTCAGGATAATTTTGAACCTTGAGATAAAGTAATCAATAGGACCTCCCTGGTAAATAACATACTGCATCCCTTTAATGACACCCCACTTGCTAACTAAGATGTTCCTTAGTTGATTAGTTGATTAGTTCCTAATCAAGTTCTACCTGGGTAGATTATTGAAATGGTATTTATATTGTATTTCTTTAGCATTTTGGTTGCTGCAACTTCATAAGCACACAAAGGCATCAAATTAGTTAGGAATATTTGGCAATCTTATGTCTTCTGGTAAAAACGCTAAGATTATGCAAACATTTACAAATGCATGCATGGAATTAGTTCAACTCTTGCTGTTTTACTGATTATTTTAAGTTTAGTAATAACTATATTTCAAGTAGTCATGATCAAA
Source organism: Thamnophis elegans (assembly GCF_009769535.1). Lineage (NCBI taxonomy): Eukaryota > Metazoa > Chordata > Lepidosauria > Squamata > Natricidae > Thamnophis > Thamnophis elegans. The sequence continues at coordinate 22,145,730 of NC_045544.1, forward strand.
CTCATTCAGAGCATGGGTTGGTTAAGGTTTCTATTCAGCCTCATTCTTCATGTGAAACCACTTTGACCTATGTAAGATCTATTCTTTGCATATATTCCTATTTATGATAATGAGAGGATTGCACAACTGTTGACAACTGAATACCACTTCTAGTTTTGGACTATTAGAGCAGATTATTCACAAACCATTCATAGCAGGCAGGTGCTAAGAAAAGCAGTAAATTATAATTATGTTTTTGGTCCAGAACTATGAATATATTGCCTTGAAGCTAGGAGATTCTAAATTCACTTGAGGAGCTCAGTGGCATAGTACTGTTTTTAATTTCTATCAATCATCTTATTCCACAGCACTTTTATTTATTTGTGTCCAATTCTCCATCATTCATCTAATAAAATAAATTATTTTGTTGTCTCTTCTCTTTTATCATCCTTTCAATAGAAAGCAGCATAAAAATGCCACTGAAGAAAACCAAGATTCCCCAAATGATTTAATGTTATTAAATAAATAATATTAATAATTTTAGAATTCCAATACACTTTGTAGATTATCTCGCAGAATGAGCAATCCTGTAGACTAAGAGAGTATGTCCAAAGAATATTCACAGAGGCTCAGAACAGCCCTATGTTGCAGAATTTGTTTAACTGTAATAATAATAACAGCAAGCAGAAAATAATGAACAAAAAGACATTATGAATTGGCAATATGCATATATGCAATGGACAAGCTAGTTAATTTAAGTTGTATTATAAGCAATAAAATCATGACAATCCCATAGGAATTAATACATTGAACTGATATAAGGTAATATATCACATATACTGTATATTTAATAGCAATATATCTGTTAGGAACAAGAAACCAGAACCAGTCTGAGTTGATCAAGGTGGTATGTTTATTGAAACTCGTCTATGTACAGGAATCTCATCAGATCAATACACTCAGTCCAGAAACTACCTGGAGACATTTCCTGACAGTGAGAACAATTGATCAGTGGAATGGCTTGCCTTCAGAAGTTGTGGGTGCTCCATTACTGGAGGTTTTTAAGGAGGAATTGGAAGTCATTGGCCTGAAATGATATAGGGTCTCCTGATTGAGCAGAGGGTTGGATAGAAGACCTCCAAGGTCCCTTCCAACTCTGTTATTCTATTCTATTAAATAAGTAAGGCAAGGTCTAGGGAGCATCTGCTTTCCACCTCTTCCTCCCACACAGAGATTCCATTCTAACCAGTCTTTTTACTCTATTCCTCACTTCAACTCCAGATTCCATCACAACATCAAACTCCAATATAGATTTGTCTATTCTTTTGTAATATTTCAAAATCTATGCCAAAAGGAAACATTACATTACTTTTTGATTAATAGAAGAAATGATTTTGTCAAACATTGATAAGGTATACATTTTTTTGAATTCAGTCCTTGATGTTGGAGTAGAATTAATTTTCCACTCTCTCTATCTAATTCTATTACTATTCCCCATGTCCAATGTAACTCATGTTTCTCAAAAATGGTCAAATTATACTATTTGATCTGCAGTTTTTGAAATTTCATTAGAAAGTAATTGATTTGAAGGAACTGTTCCAGACTCTGCCCATACTTTCCATAATAATGTTTTACAACCCATTTTTAAAATGGAATTTTACCATAAACTCATGAGATTCAATATTAAAATCAAATTTACATCCCAGTAAGGTCCAAATATATCTAGCTATTTATATGTTCTGGAAGCCAAGCCAGCCATTGTCACATTCATTTAGTTATCAAGTTTATACGGCCACCCATCTCACAAAAAGTTACTCAGGACGGTGTGCAATTATTAAATAAAACAATAAATACATTGAAAAACGGTTATTATTAAAACATAAAGCACATTATTAATATGTATATAAATCCAAAGACACAGGAGAGAATTAGTATTAACTGCAATGATGATAGTTCTGAAAAGGTCTCTGGGACTTCCAGGCCTGATGACATAGACAGATCTTTGGGGATTTTTGAAATATTAACAGGAATGGAGTTATTTTCAACCCTGCTAATGGTTTAGAAAGCAGGCACCATGGAGAGAAGGCTTGCCTCTTGGGACGTGTCAAGTGTAAAATCCTAACAGATGGGACTTGCAGCATGCTCCCTTTGCTAGCTCTAATGGAACAGGCAGATGTAATTGGGGAGAAGGGACTCGCCAGATTAACAGGTCCTATGCCATGATGGGATTTAAAAGTTAAAAGCGGCACCCATGAATTGGATCCAGAAGCAAATTTGCAGCTAATGCAGCTTGTGGAGTAGAGATGTGACACCTGCTGTTCTTGAAGGACACATAATGGTCTGTGCCACTTCATTTTGTATCATTTGAAGCATCGAGATATTCTTCAAAGCAGTCTCACGTAGACCCTATTACAGTAGTCCAATTTAGAGGTGACTGGGGCATAACTGATCATGAGCAGAACTCCATGATCTAAGAATAGGGATAACTGGCATACAAGGCAAAAACATGTAAAGACCTTTCTAGCCACTTCTATCATTTGCTTTTTAAAGAGGAATTGTGAATCCAGAAGGACTCTCAGATTGCACACTGGATCTATCTGGGCAGACATTCAGTACAAATATAACAAAGCCTAAAACTGGTAAGCTCCAGAACTCAAAGCCACTGAATAGCAATAGCAATTGCACTTCGACTTATATACCGCTTCATAGTGCTTTTACAGCCCTCTCTAAGCAGTTTACAGAGTCAACATATTGCCCCCAACTTTCTGAGTCTTGACAGGGTTCAGTTAATGCCTGTTGTTCTTCATGTAGACCCATAGACTCCAGGCAGCACAATAAGACATTGATGGCATTGCTTAATTCACTAGGTGCAGATATATGTAATTGGATACCATATTGATTATACTTCATCCCATAATGACAGATGAACTCATTTTATAGATGTTAAATAGGAGAGGGAAAAGCAATAATTCTGTGTGGGGCACCCCACGCAGAAGAGGCCAAGGGCAAGACCATCCCTCCCAATCACCACCAACTAGAATTAACTGTGGAGAAAAGAGATGCACCACTACAGTCATATTGACCATCCCCAATCCTCTGTGCCAAGAGATTAATTTGGTTCCTTCAAAATCAAATTCATGTCCTATTGCTTTTGATTTTGAAGGAACCAAATTAATCTCCAAAACTGAACACTTCAACAAGAGAATAATTATGGAAGCCATTGAAATAGAGAAACACCCCCACAACATGAATAAATGTGACGATACCTCCCACCTACCAGACATCTGGAAACTAGCCCTAGTCAACAAACGTGTCCCAGCCACGAAAACCAACACCGGACCCAGAGCAACACAGGACGCCACCACCAATCACTCTCACCAGACTCAAACCCAAACCCATCCCATAGATGAAATGCAACCACCATCCAAAAGCCAAACCACGGCGGCATCACCAACTGCTGCACTCCCCTCCGACCCCCACACAAAGCAAACTGACACACGCCATGAACATATGGCCAGACCGCAAACTTGGAGCCTAACCAAAGCCCAGGATGTTACATCACAGCCATCTACTCAGGACATTACATCACAGAACTCAGGAGGTTACAATGCAAAGGCTCAGGATGTTACAATGCAGCCAACCTCCCAGGATGTTGCAGCACAGGACTCAGGATCTCACTACACTAGAGCTCAGGATGTCATCACACAGCCCAATACCCAGGTCATTACAACACAAAAGACTAACGGGCACACAGTAGTACCTCAGCCACACAGGATGTTATGAAACAGCCGACTAATCTGCATACATCAACACCATCAACTAATTAAGATATAACAACACCTCCAACCAACCTGCTTACAGCAACAAAGCCAGCACTCCACTCCCCCCCCCACAATATTTATAGAAAGATGGCAGCTCCGATCACACTTTGCTCGCACAAGCACGAAGCCGAAGGCACCAGACTGAAGATGGTGAGTGGGACCTTGTCTAAACGTCACCAAGATACTGTCAATCTTACACAGGAAAAGACCTGAAAATATATCAGGGAAATGATTGTAAACCTCATTCTTTAATTCTGGCTGTGTCTATGCAGGTGAAAAGTGGGGCCAAAGTGGAGCTCCAGAAGTTATTTTAATGATCTCTGAAAGGATCAGTTCTTCTCTTTGGACTCCTTCCTGGTCTTAGTTGAACAACAATATTTTTATCAGTTGCACTTTCACTGTGCCCACATTAGCAGCTTTTCTATAGTTTGGCTAGGACATCCATTTTCTCACAGAGTTTTCCACATATAATTCCTAAATTATATATGCCTCCTGGATTGCTGGGGAATATGACAGTTCATCATGGACCATGGCTTTAGAAGCTTGATGTGATATGCTAGAATAGGATTGAGTCCTAGAAGCTTTAGAAGCTTGATGTGATATGCTAGAATAGGATCTGCCTGCCTGAATGAGCTTGTTTGGCTGTTTTTCGTGGCTTCCTTTTTCTTCTGTGTGATACCTTTTAGTTTCTCTTCAGTTGAAGGATGTCCTGTACATGTGTTGTTGTATTGGATATACAGATCTGATAAGTGATAGCAAGAGCTTTTTTGGCATTATTCTTGTCAAAATCACTTGGCGTGGCACTGTTGCTGTTTTCAAGGTACACTATTATTATGACTTAGATCTGATAGCGCTCTTGGATAAAGTTATTATGGTTCTCCCAGAGTGCATCAGGAGACTTAGTTGATGTTAAAGAAAAGTATAGGCAATCTGAAGCCAGGAGCTCGATCATCATTTGATTTAGTTATGGGTTCACTTGGCTCAACAGTTAGTCTTTTCTGCTGGCATTAGTAGGGGTTGGTGTCATGCCTGCAGCCATCTTTTTATTTCGATCTTTGGCCTGCCACAATTTTTATTATTCTACTACGCATTTGCTATTGTGGGAAAACGGGAGGGGAGATTGTAAGGAATTACATACTATGTAGCCATAACAAAATTCTTTCTAGAAAGCTAAGGCCATCCTTTGTCTCTACACCTCAGCACCTGACTGGAACTGGATAGGTGGAACTTCAAGCATGGCAGTGGGGGATTGGACCATGTGATGGACTTGTGGATGTGGAAGCAAGATCTTGAAGTTTCAACTAGGCAGGGAAGGCTGGGCAGCTTTCAGATTCAGGTTTTCCCTGATGTGCCACCATGGCTCTCTTAATAAATTGGGACCTTGAACAATACTTTGCCTTGGACTCTGATTTACTTCTGGATGCTTTTTGGAATGCTGACAGTTGGTAATAGTCCATAATGTGTGTTCCTTGAGTGAAAACATGTAATTTTTAATTTTTTATTAATTTTTATTATTGTTTGTATCACAGCTTAATTATGCTGGTCTATGACCTAATACAGATTTAATTGAAACACCCTTGCCAAAGGTCATCTCAAAGCACGACCAATGCTGTTTCCATCCTGTATCTATACCTGGATCTGTACTGATTAGAATCCAGATAATCCACTTCTTCCAAGGTCTTTTGAACCTGTTGTACTAACACATTCTCAACCACCTTCCCCCAAAAGGGAGAGTTAGATATTGGATGAAAATTGTCCATTAGAGTTATCTAGCAATGGCTTCTTGAGGAAGGGTGAATCAAAGCCTCCCGAAGAGGCAAATGAACAATTCTCTCACTCAAAGAAAAAAAAGGAGAAAATCTTTCTGAGGTCCAAGAGGTTTGAAGTGTTTCCAGGAATCCCCTCTGAACTTACATCAAGGCTGCATCCAACTATTGATTCTGCCAGAGGCTGAGAAAATCCCTCTGCGTACACCCGCAGGCGGTCCTCTAGACCCCATCTACTGAAGATGGCTTGGGTTACCCAAAATGGGGCTGCAGGGTGACCATCTGCAGATGCAATAAGAGGAGAGAAGTGCATCACTGCATCACTGCCCTTACCACCAGAAAGTAGACCTTAACATTGTCACTAATCTGTGTTTGACTGAATTCAACTGAATTAGTTCCTTGTTAAATTCCGGTGATGCTCTAGATGTTTCTTCTCTTTCTTAATGTCTGTCAGCTTCTCCATGAATCACAAGGAGTAATAGAATCCTTGAGAGGCCACCATTTTGCCACTTTTTTGCCACCCCACCTGACTGAAGAACAAAGAAACTGCTCCCTGATCTGCTTCTGAGCCTTGGTCCCTCTGTCTCCTTTTAGTTAATAGGCTGAAAGGCATATAGGGAGAAGTACCATCTTTAACCTGATGGATATTACATTCTTGTGCACATGCACAAAGTATTGGCTACTTTACATAGACTTTTCCCACAAACATAGGCCCTTCCTTTTCCTTTCCTAGTGTACATGATGAGTGTATGTGCATTGTCAGTGCATTAAAACAGGAAAGACTGCAGGAGATAAACTTAAAAAAAACAAATAACTACATTAAATTAAACCTGGTCCTCCATAGTAAAGTTTGGGGATATAAAAAAAAGAAAAAAGAAGGGATCCATTCTAGTCACCCTTAGTCAGCATAACTAAGATGGGATACAAACAATTAATTAATAAAAAATAAATAAAAATAAATAAAAATTACACAAAATGGTCAACCTGAAAGAGAGGCAGAATTAGTCAAATTACTTAAACAAAGCACAAAGAAACTGCTAGACATTAAAAATAAAAACCTTTGTTCTATATTTCAGCAGCGGGATGCAGAAGCTACCTGCAAAGACCTATGAAAATTTGGAAATGCAATTAGATTACTATAATACGTTAATCCTGGCAGCAGGCAAAAGGTGAGAGAAGGGATTCTTGCTTCCCTAAAGGCAATAGTTTTATCAATCCATCTGTCATTCCATTTGGTGTCACTGGTGCATTGCCATTTTGTCACCAAAGCAGAACATGCTGCATTACAAGGCAGATGCTACATTTTGATAAAATATACTGGCACTGAATTCCGGTAAAAAGTAATGGATAGTTGTTCATTGTTATAAAATAGATTCCATTATACAAAAGAAAAAAAAATGTTTGCATGCTTGCAAATATATTTCCTTCAAGAGGTTCAGTGTGGGAGACACATTATTCCCACATTTCCGTTGACAGGAATAGGATGCAATCAGCTGGAAGGTATGTGAGATCATTAATATGGACAAAAAGGAAAGAAAATGTAATGAATAACTGTGCACTTTTCACACCCCACAGATAAATTCTATCAGAGAGAAAAAAATTGCCAGATTTGCTTTTAAAGTAGTGAATACAGAATTGCAAATGTGAGTGGTTTGTTCTGTGCATCTCCCTGACTGCCACGGGAGGACAGACGTATTAAAGGACATTTCTACCAAACAGGATCTGATAAGATAAATGCAATTGAATTTTGCTTCGTCCTTCCAAACTTTTATAGGAATGCACAAGAAGCAATCAAAAGTTCAACACGGAGAGGAAACTAACTTGTTTAGCTATCAGTCAGAGCAAAGGGGAAGACCCTATGGCTTTCTGTAGTTAGAATGAGAAGGAACCGGGTTATTGTTAAGCTGTAATTTTTTCTCTCCTTCTTCTTTGACCCCCACTTTCTTCCTTTTAGCTTTGGTTGCTGCATCTTTTTTTTCCTGGCCGATCATGGTTGAACTCACCCAAAATGCACATTTTAAGTTGCCACCATACTTACTCCAGATGTGTGTTTCTGTAAACCTCTGAGTTCATATCACTCAAGAACAAATAACTAAAAAATTTAGACCAGCTGGGAACCTCCAGATTTGCACATCTGATTTAGTCAGTTCAAGAATTATTCACATAGTACAGCTAACCCTTGGTCTCAGCCATGACAGAGCCACTTTCTGGGTAATGTGAACCAAACATTGAGCCAAAACTCAACTTAAAAACCTACTTAACTATTGTAATGCAGATTAAGAAATAATTAGTGTGCTTAGTCCTCATGCCTATGACTGACAGCCAGCAACAGCCAGGCCGCGCCTGATTGGCTAAGGCGCAGCATGGCTGAGCGTGGGCTTTCAGATACGTGTCTATTGGCCTCCCTGCTTGACAGCTCCATATAAATAGCTGTCAAGCAGGGCGGACTCCTAATCTACTGCTAGCCTGTCTACTGTTCGGATCTGTTAAATAAAGAGTTTTTAACTTTACCTCAAGAGCCTCCTGCCTCATTCTTCCTCGGTCCACTTCACTGGTGATGAGGACGGGATCCACAGGCCCTGATTAACAGCCTAGGACAGAGACAGAGAATTTGTTTTTTTATCTCTCGCGCTGCCGAGAAACCTTAACCGCTTGAGCCTTGGCTGCTATGCCCCCGTTCACTCCTTTTGGAACCGCCGGCGAGTCGTGGGCTTGGTTCCTGGAGAGCTTCGAGTGTTTTCTGACAGCGAACAACAGGCAGGGATACTCACAGGCACGCAAGTGCAGTTTTTTTTCTTAGTGCCTGCGGTCCCAAAATGTTTGGCACGACCCGTGCCTTTGTGGCTCCGAGGCCAGTTTACGAGCTAGGCTGGGATGAGCTGATGGCCGGGCTGAAGAACCACTATGCTCCTACCCCTTCAAAGATCGCTTGCTGCTATGCCTTTTGGCAGTGTGTTCAAAAAGAGACTGAATCAGTTAGCCAGTTTCTCCAGTCCCTCAGAACCGCGGCGATTCAATGTGAATTTCCAGACCTAGTTGACAAGTAGTAGTTTGTAGTTTGTTTGTGGAGTGCAGGACATCCAGCTAAAATGGCGGCTCCTGGCAAAGGCTGACATCACCCTGCTATAAGCCGTGGATGAGGCTAGTGCAGCGGAGCTGTCCGATCAATCTACTGCTGAAATGGCCAAATTCCTGCCTCTGCCTCCTCCACCTGTGCACCGGGCTTGCCTTATTGACAAGCTGGTGCCACTGCCTGACCCTGACGAGAAAGACCAGGTCGACCGCCTGAGGGCCATTCCAAGATGACAGTCACCAGCACCGTCCTGCGCCATTGCGACAGCGGCCGCCTGGCTGGGTTGCGGAGACAACCTGCCCCTTTAAAGCATCCGTGTGCCGCCGCTGCAACAAGGCCGTGCCTGATTGGCTAAGGCGCGGCATGGCTGAGCGCAGGCTGTCAGACGCGCTCCTATTGGCTTCCCTGCTTGACAGCTCCATATAAATAGCTGTCAAGCAGGATGGAGTACCGATCTACTGATAGCCTTTCTACTGTTCGGATCTGTTAAATAAAGAGCTGTTAACTTTACCTCAGGAGCCTCCTGCCTCGTTCTTCCTCGGTCCACTTCATAATGTCTCCAGGATGGGAAAAACTTAGAAATAAGAAAGTCAAAGCAACCTGAAGCATAACTTAGATTTGGTAAGAAAGCACAATGAGGAGCAGGAAAGAAGAGGAAGAAAGTGTACAAGGATTAAGCAACAGTAAGGAAGGAGAAAGAAGGAAATATGTGGCTTTTTAAAATATCAACTCGAGAAGCAGACAAAAAAAGCGGGGAATGAAACTGATAGAAGAACATAAAAGGAGACAAGCTACTGAACTTATTGGAAGAATCCAAGAAGTATTAGTTAAATTTGTGGAGGGTGTATCTGTAAATAGCTATTAAAATGGTAGTAAAGTGGTGGTATGCCAGCATTCAGTGCAAACTGGGATACAACTGGGACCACTGGCTTCATATTGGTCTCCGGATACGCTTCAAGGTGCTAGTCATTACTTTTAAAGCCCTACATGGTATCGGACCTGGCTACCTGAGAGACCACCTCCTGCCAATTACCTCCCTGAGACCTATTAGATCGCACAGATTAGGCCTCCTCCGGATTCCATCTGCCGGCCAATGTCGGCTGGTGACCCCCTGGGGGAGGGCCTTCTCTGTAGCTGCTCCAGCCCTATGGAACAATCTCTCCAGATCCGGACCCTTACTACCCTTCCAGCCTTCCGCAAAGCGACCGAGACCTGGCTGTTCCAGCAGGCCTGGGGCTGTTGAATTATCCAGCCCCATCCTAAGTTATGAATGTTGTTGTATTTTTAATTGTTGTTTTTTATTTTTATATTCCTCCTTCCCTTTTATTTGTAAGCCGCCCAGAGTCTTCTGAGAGTGGGCGGCATACAAGCTAAATAAACTAACTAACTAACTAAGAGGCTATAGTCAAGGGAACTTTGATAAAAATCAATCAGGTTTTGTTTGGTCAAGCCACTTGCACTTCACTTTTTATGCAAACCAAATCAGTAAATTAGTCAATGAGCACAAACATAATTTTGATAATTGAATTAGATAAAGTAAACTGAATGCCCCCCCCAAAAAAAAAAATCCCAAGCAAACAAAGCAGAACAAAAATATAGCAAAAATAGCAGAGGCATCCACAATGAAAAAAATGAAGAGCCTTATCTCTTTATCTTTTGCATATTGTTACCCTGATGAAGCCAGTTCTTCATGGTATATACTGTATGTGTGTGTGTAATTAAGTCACAACACAAACCACCAAGATTATTTTTCCACTAATCATCCTGAAGTCATAACACTTTAAAACTTATATTTTTTTTTCTTTTGAATATTACAGGAGAAGAGCTGTGGTTGTTTGTGGCAGCAGAAAATCTAGTAATAACATTGTCAACTAACAAATTTTATTAAAAGACAGAAGCTTTCATGAGCTGCAGCTCACCCCATCAAGTGTATCAGGAAAGATTCTGCCTTTTAATAAAATATGTTAGCTGTAAAATAGTTATAAAGGTGTTATAAGATTCCTCCTGGCTTTTTCCTTGAATACCAATAACTATTGATTTTGCTGATACCAATAACTGTCAATAACTGCATTATATCAAATAAGTGGCTAGGAAAAGGAGGATTTCCATTTTTGTTATTGTTTTCAATACAACAGTTTTTTTTCCTCTGGAACCTGGGTATACCATACATAGTTTGTTCTACCTGTAAATAACAAAGTTGCTTTAAATGCTTCTATATTCATCTATAACGTTAACTTGTATGTGGGGAAAGACTACTGGTAGACCAAAATACTGTGTTCAGAACTTAGAAAGTGATGGATGGGGTGAAATGTTATGGAGGAACTTGGAATGTTCTCTGGAAGGTGAGTGGGGAAAATTTAAAGATTTCTAGATTATAAAATTGTCACCATGATTGAGGGTGTTTTGTCTTATTTTATTTCTTTCAATAACAATACAAAGAAGGATCATCATCATCACCATCATCTGTTTGCTGGAGAAGTTGTGTTGAGTTTCAGAACCATTCCCACTAGGGCCATTTTGTGGTTGTACACTGGAAAAACCACTCGTATGCTGATGCCCTCACTGACTTCCTTTATTAAATAGACTAGAAGAAAAATGGTCTTCCAGGTTCCATTTGTTTTCTTATCCCCTCTTGCTAAATTAAATAGTACAGACAAATGGTGGCAATGTCTGTTGGGTCAGCAGAGTGCTACAATAGGCACTATCAAAGATCACATTATTGTCAGAAATTTCATGTGCTCATTATCACAAAGCAGTGCTTTCTTCTAACATTAATTTATCACATATATAGCAAGTACAGAGCAATCGAACAATGTACAGGCATGCATAAGATGGTTATTAAATCAGAAAGCTGTCTTCTGGGGGAAAATAGCTTAGCCTTGGAAAAAAAACATAAATACGCATATATACATATTCATATTTCTAGAGGAAGTCCATCTGTGTGAAATCACAATGTAGGCATAAAACTACCAAATAATATATTGCTATAAAATAAAATATATATATATAAAGAATGCTATTTCTAGTTCTCCTTATATTACAATTGAGTCACAATCCAAAACCATAGGAGTGAAAAAGCAGGATATCCAGGTAATTTTTAAATAAAACTTTAAAAGCCATTTTCAGGGCTGTTTTGGGAAAGGGTAACTTTAAAAACTTTGGGTATGAAATTTCCATAGCTTGAAATGACTATTGAAAAGGCTTCATAGCATCTGCAGAGTGGGATCAAAAAATAACTGAATTGGAGAATACAGATGAGATACCTTTAAAAATCTTTGCAAAAAGCAACTGAAAAAGAGAGTGTGCGTAAGAGGTGGTATGTTGATGGTTCACACTGGTGTCGGGTGAACTGGTAGTGGCAGCAGTGCAAGGCTCCGCCCACCCAGCCAGACGTCATCAATGACCTTCTGCACATGTGCTCCCACCCGCGCGCCCACTACCAAACCAGTAGTGAAGAAAATAGAATACCATTAATGGTGTGTATGTATGTGGCGAGAGACTATAGAGTGTGCACTTTGTTCTAAGCATAAAAGTTGCTTCTTCAGATCTCGAATCACACAAATATTGTATGGTGAAGAGAATCCGTAATAGATCACCATGGAAGTTGTTTTGTGGCACATATGATTTATGAAAGTAATACACATTTCTTTTTTAATACCAGAGTTTCTCAGAGTTTCTTCAACCTCCATCTCTATTATTTGGAGATATTATAATGACAAACTTACACTGAACCTCATTTATCTTTGGTTGCTATGCCATATTGTTAAGATTATGGACTACAGTATATCACAGACAAAAATAAATTGGTTTGCTTTCATAATAGGACTTTATATAGGTTTACAGTCCCTGATCAGTTCTTGGCCAAATTCAGTTTTCATTCCTAGATACGATTACACAGCGATCCTAAAATAGGTCTAATACAACTAATAGTTATTTTTTTTCACTAAAGTGATCTTCAAATGATTAACACAAAGTTTGCAACATTAACTTAACAATTAATTTGAGGCCTGCAACATTGTCATCACATCAAAGCACACTATCAAACACAACCTTCGGGCATTTTCAGTGTAGAAATATCTAAAGGAATTTTGTAGCAAGTAAATTTGACCAATAGATGGTGCCTGAGTAGGTACATACTAATGCAGCTTTAGCAGCTTTATTCATTTAACTCTCACTCCAAAGTTTTGAGTGTGTTTACCTCGCACTCCGGTATTTGAAACATGTAGGGGTATAAGTTGATTTCTCTGGTCCTAAAACAAGCCTCTTAGAGGGCTCCCTCATTCCAACATGAAGCACGGGTACTAAAACTAGGATACAGTTAAGAAAGAAATCAGAACTGACCAGGCCCCTTGCTTTCCTAACATCAGGGCTTATAGAATTTCTCTGTTGAACCTGAAGATGACATAAGTTTTATTGTAGCCTCTGTACTCTTTTTCTATTAGCTTTTAGGTTTGTAGTAACTGAATTTTATAAATATTTCAGGCTTGCCATTTTCTAATTGTTGAAAGGGGGATGTAAAGATAAAGGGGAAATGTTATGTCTAGGTGGCATTCCTGTCCCGTGGGAAGAGAAAAGATGCCTGTAGCTGGCTGAAGATGGAGTTTGGAGTCACTGGGCTGTTGGAATGATAATTGATTGGAGGTTGTGACTCAGGAGGAAGTTTCTAATTTATGCTTTTATTGGGTGTAACTCCGGATCCCGTTCAGAGTCAGAATTACACCATGTCTGTGCCAATTTAATGTGTTTCTAATAAATGGATTTGAAAAGGAAGATTGATGCCTTGGACTTTATTTTTTGGGACAAGTTACTCCTAGCTCTGAGCAGAGCAGAGGTGGTATTCAGCAGGTTCTGACCAGTTCTGGAGAATCAGTAGTGGAAATTTTGAGTAGTCTGGAGACCCGATAAATACCACCTTTGACTGGTCTCTATTCTCTGCCTCCTGAGTCTCACTGATCGGGAGGGAATGGGGATTTTGCAGTAACCTTCCCCTTGAGCGGGCTGGGAATGGAGATTTTACAATATCTTTCCTCTGCCATGCCCACCAAGCCATGCCCACAGAACCCATATAAAAAAATTTAATCCCATCACTGGAGCAGAGTATAGGTGGCTGAGATCTGTCAGTGAGTCCATTTGACTTGTAGAACTAAAGGATCAGACTAAGTAAAACATAATGTCTGTTTCTCATTAAGAGAGTTCCAGTTATCAGCATCTTCTTATTTCACTATCAGCCACTGTACTACCTCTTTCCTTTAGTGAAGCAAACTAAGTATCATATACAGTGCATTCAGACAGAATTCAGATTCCCTTCACTTTCGTCAATTTTGTTATGCTGTAGTCTTATTCCACAGTTGTTTAAATTCATTTTTTTCATTAATCTACACTCAGTTCCCCATAATGACAAAGTGAAAACAGAATTTTAGAAATGTCTGTAAATTTATTAAAAAGGAAAAAAAAACCCTGAAATATCAAATTAGCATAAATATTCAGACCCTTCACTCACTATTTTATTGAAGCACCTCTGCCAGCAATTACAGTCTCGAATCTTTTTCGGTAGGATGCAACAAGCTTTGTGCACCTGGATTGGTGGATGTTTTTGCCATTCTTTCTCACAAATCCTCTCAAGTTCAGTCAGGTTGGATGGCAACTGTTGGTGGAAATTCAGAAATGTCCAATAGAGTTCAAGTCAGGACTCTGGCTGGACCGCTCTAGGACATTCACAGAGTTGTCCCTAGTCCTCTCCCGTGTTGTCTTGGCTGTGTACTTTGGATTGTTGTCATGTTACAAAGTGAACCTTCAGCCCAGTCTGAGGTCCTGAGTGTTGTGGAACAGGTTTAGTGGTATATTATTGTTACAGAGGAGTGGCTTAGGTCAACTCTGTGAATGTCCCTTTCTAATATGATAATAATCGCAAGCAGACAGCCAAGACAACCAAGTGCGGATTGAATTTATGTTAATGTGATATTTCATTTTTTTTGTTCTTGATAAATATACAGACATTTCTAAAATTCTGTTTTCATTCTGTCATTACGGGGTACTGAGTCTAAATTAATGAGAAAAAATGAATTTCAACAACCGTGGAATCAGACTGCAACATAACAAAATTGTCAAAAGTGTATACTTTCTGAATGCACTGCATAGTTACAACATAATAGCAAATATACAATATATTATATTCAATGTGTGTGTGTGTGTGTGTGTGTGTGTGTGTATGTATGTATGTATGTATGTATGTGTGTGTGTGTGTGTGTGTGTATATATATATATATATATATACATATATATATATATATATACATATATATATATATTAAAAAAATCTAATATGTATGTATGTATGTATGTATGTATGTATGTATGTTATATTTGTGCTGATAAATAAATAAAGGGAGACTAGTATAGATCTATTTCAAGCTATTTAGCTCTCATCAGCTAGCCATACCCTTACTGGGAATCGAGCCTGTGCTGTATTGCCTCTAAGGCAGATGTGTTAACCATTGAGCCACAGAGCTCGACTCATTATCAGCCAGCCAGGATGAAAGGTATCTATTTTTTTAAATCAAACTTGAGTAATGAAGCTTACTGATAATGAGACTTTTTGCTTTCTTCTGTTTCTTCACAGGACACAAGAAGGCAACCTATCTTGTTTAAATTTAAAAAAATGTTTTCTTTTCATATTTTAAAATTAAGAACAATGCATCCCTCATGCCAACACAGCTTCCTATTCATAGTAATTGAGAGCTTTCCGATACAAATAATCATGGAGTCTTTTATAAGGCTAAAATTAAAAACAATAACAGTACTTTAAGCCCAGCTTGCTGAATTAGATTTGTGCAACAAGATGAAAAGCTGTACTATCGTACCATGATGGCTTTACTTTCCACATCTTATCAGCATTACCATCCAACACTTCGGTTTTTACTGCAATTATTTTTCTGGGTTGTGGTTTGTCATTAGTTGTGCATTCTTTTAATACTTTGCATTCTTGTGGCTTTATAAAAAAGTTTGATTAATTTTCTTGCTGTTCTCAGTAGGTTTCTATCTCATTGGGTGAACACTACATGGGCTTCCTTTTCCACCTCATTTATCACCTATGTAAACTTTGAGATATTAATCAAATACTGGATAACATGGAGTGAAACATTTTTCTTTTCTTTTCCTCTTACCCAGATCTTCAAAATATAAGACAATAAGCTGTAGAGTTTAAGCATATTATAGTCCTTTTCTTCCTTTTCAGAATATAAGAAATAAGCATGCTGAGGTATAAAATACTTTGTAATCCTTTCAACCTCCATCTCTCCGCATAATGGTAATTCTCACTTAGTAACAGCCTCATTTATCAACTGCTCACAGTTATGACTGTGATGAAAAAAATGGCTTGAGACCAATTGGCAACTTTGCAGGTCTGTGAAGCAAAGGAAAGCTGACATAAGATTTTAACACAGTCATGGTTTCAATTAGCAATGACTTTACTTAAGAACCAAGTAGCTGGTCCCAGTTGTGATTGTTAAATGAGGACTATCTGTAGATGGCATTTTTCTCTATTAGTATATTTTCTTATTTACATATGTACAAGGAAGAAAAATAAGAGCTATCACTAAAAAAAGTTAATTAATAAATCCTCCTTCCTCACCATCCTTATTATCATGAGTTAGGACATAGGTTAGTTACAGATAGATCAGAACAAACCCAGCATTTGGGATTACCTGTTTCAGTATTGTGTCATTGTCATATTCCCTTGTCATCCTCCAAAGACTTAATCCACAAAAGTATCCAGTTTTAGAATAAAGGAAGAAGCCAATAAAAGATGGAAACTATTTTAGATGTTTTCCAAAAGTCTTGGTTACCTATTGAAATTTTGCATATTCATTGGCCTTATGCCAGATAGTGTGGTAATGAAAAGGGCACAAGACATACAATGTTGTTGTTAGTTGCAAAGTCATTTCCAACCCATCACGACCCCATGGACAATCTTCCTCCAGGCTTTCCTGTCCTCTACCATCCTCTGGAGTCAACTTAAGCTCATGCCTACTGCTTCGGTAACTCCAGCCAGCCACCTCATTCTCTGTCGTCCCCTTCTTCTTTTGCCCTCAATCTTTCCCAGCATTAGGCTCTTCTCCAGTGAGTCCTTCCTTCTCATTAAGTGGCCAAAGTATTTGAGTTTCATCTTTAGGATCTGGCCTTCTAAAGAGTCATGGTGGGTTTCCTCTAGGACTGACCGGTTTGATCGCCTTGCAGTCCAAGGGACTCTCAGGAGTTTTCTACAGAACTTGAACTTCTTCATAGTTCAAAGGCCTCAATTCTCAACCTTCCTTATGGTCCAATTTGCACAGCCATACATTGCAACTGGGAAAACCATAGCCCTCATGGACAGTTCTAAAAAACATAAAATAAAAGATATTTATTGAATACTTGTGTAACAGCTGGACCAGGGAAGTTGTAGAACAAAAGATTGGCATGTTACAACTGCTTCATAACCTAATTCCTCTTCTGAACTGACAGAATTGACAATTTGGCCCTTAAACCATTTGAACCTCCAAGTAAAAGCAAACTGAAAGGTATACAGCATTGAATTACAACCTGTTATTTCCAACACAAATGGAGCTCATGGTGTCCAAATTTTCAATTAAAGGGAGATGGAATTTGAATGCTCTCATTTTTATCTGCAGGATCATTTATTAGTTTTGAGGAGGAAAATACTCTTTTGGCATGTCTAGATAATTTGCTTAAGAACTTTTTTCTTCTTCTTCTTCAGAAAGAGAAGGCTCATTAAATCCCATTATAAGTCTTCTGCTGCTGTGCAGTATGGATTTGAATCTTAAAACAGAACATTGTTTGGCAATGTTCTCTCACAAATAAAGAAACAATCTATTTTATTGTTCACCTCAGATAACACATGCCAGCCAAGTTAAATCCACACTTTTCCCCCTTTCTTTTATATCTTTCACAATTTACAAGGTTCAATTTGCACTACTGTAAATAGGCCAGTTCTGATAAGTCTCATACTTCTTTAAAAAAAAACCTGTTTGTTTGTTTGGGGCTATTCAAAGCACACAAAGTCATAAATAGAACTAACAATATTCATTATTCATAAAGTAATGAAGTCTATTTTCACACATTCTTTCAGGCATTCCCATGACAATGAGGCTATGTGGGCACATTAAATCTTCTTCGCCTGTTGGAATATATGACATACCCCATATTGGAAACTATAAGTGCTAAGTTGAAATAACAAAACAGAGAACATTGTTTTTCGGAGGGGAAAAAATAACCAATGAACACTGGAAAATACAAAAATATATCTGTAACAGACAACTCACTCCCTATTCTTACTGAAGTGATTGACAGATATATTCCAACAGTGGAAGAGGGGGGGCAGAAAAGCCAAAGGATCAGCCAATTGTTCTGCCTCTTATGTTCCATTCATTCAAAAGCAGGGCAGCACCTTTTAGCAGTTAGTCAGAAATAGAAGGAGGATCGTGATTGGCTATGAGATGCGTTTTTTTAAAAAAAATAAAAAACTTGTGTAGTTTTCTACCATCTCAATGGATGGGTAGCAATCAAGCTTAAAGGCATTTATGTTCTGTCTGTTGTTGAGGAGAATATTCTAGCATGTAGAAGATGCTCTGTTGTTGTTGTTGTTGTTTAGGTCTAAATATGCTGATTGAATTTGCAAACTATTTCAGTCAGACAGTTCACATTGCTTCCTATCATTACAGGGCAGATAAAAATTAAAATAGAGGCAAGGGGTGAATAGATATTTTATTTTACATTTCATTTCATCTTATTTTATTTTATTGTGAGGGCTAAGAATAATTTTCTGTCTGGCTGTCTGGCAGCCTGCCCCGAAGATAATTGAAAGGGATCTTAGAGATTAGGCTGTTCTTTTACATAATGCTTATTGAAAACATACTGGTCTTTTCTTCCTTGCTATTCAACTATCTATAACTATGTATGCTTTATCTATTTAAACTTCTGTTTCTCTCTATATAATAACTATACCTGTACTCTATACATTACATGTACTGCTTTTCTTCAAATTCTGGATTTGGTTTATTTCTATAAGTATCATTTTATGTCTGTTAAAAATGATTTCTATTATATAATATTGACATATCAAATCTCCATACCTTTGGAGAACTACAAAGACTGTTGAAAAATCCACGAAACAAAGATATAAAATATGGAACATTACACAGGAATCTGTAACAATAATATACCACCAAACTTTCAGAACTGTATTTCAATAACTAATTTTAAAAGTTGTTATAAAACAGCAAATGTCAATGAAGTTAATGAGTAAAGATTAGTATGATGGATTTTCTAGATTTGAGAAGATTTTTCCCTGTCATTTTCTTCAATGGTTCCAATTTGTCATTGCAGCTATAACGTCTGGAAATTGACCTCAGTATTGAAATAAATTTGATAAAAGATAAATAGTTTTAATTAGATTGACAATACATCCTCTCACAAAACAATAAGAACAATTTAAAGCTGATTGATCAGTGTCAGGAATGTTCCAAATGTTAAATAATATTTTAAGAGAGTGTATTAAATAATAATAAATAAATTTAATAAATAATATTAAATATTTAAAAATAATATGCTATAAAATGCTTTCTGCTTCATTGTAAAAGAAAGAAAATACGTTAAAAGACAATGGAATTTATTTTTCTTAACTAGTAACAAGTAACAAAGTAACAAGAATACTAAATTTGTGAATTCGAAATTACTTCAAATAGCTCACATCAAATTTAAATGGTCTTTATTGAACTAGATGCACATGTTCAGGAAATCATAATTGTTACATATATAGATAATCCACAATTTTTTTTTCTTTAAACAATAATCTTTCTTTGGAATGCCCTATTGTTTATTTTCACAGCAATCAAAGCTACACATCTACAGGAAAGAGACATGAATATATATTGATTAGATCATTGGCTTAGCTAGCTTAGTGTCCATTCTTTGGTGAAAATATGCAGTCAGCAAGGAGACTTGCTGTAAATTGACTGAGTTTCAAAATCCATTAACACTAAATAAGTTTTTAAAAGAGAGAACACAAGTTAACTTAAGGGGATTAAACTGAAGACATTTTTCATAATGGACACCGTGGATCTCTACATTTAGAATTTCATGGGAATTAAATTGTACTTCAAGAGCTTCCAGGCACCCTGAATAGAAATAATCTTCAAAATAAAATGTATCCATAGAAAAAATTGCTAGTTAGAAGTGCAATCAGAGTTTAAACTGTGAAAATTGAATGAGAAGAAAAACAACTAAATAGCATGATATATTAATCAAAGCAAAAAAAAAAAAAACAACAACACCACCAGATACTATTTCAATTTTTGGACAAAGACTTCCATTTTTTGCACTATCATAGCACCTGGTGATGATCAAATTTATCACAACCGAGGTCTCTTCTAAATTTCTTTTACAAAATTTAGTTTTAGTCTTTTGAAATTCCTGTATCCATACAAAGAAGCATTATCTAAAAGAAGTAAGGAATAGTTAGACATATTCCTAGCTTTTAATTTTGTTTTTTAAGTTTAGATTTTATTGTACCCTCAAAGCTATGTTTTCATTGATGGGAAATGAAAATAATTACCCGAGAGTATACTAAACTTTTTAAGCAAAAGTTTTGCTATGGCAAATCCTTATAGAACATTTTAGATTATATATTAATTATCTATGCCTTGGCTTCATGCTGCTTTAATTATATTCATTATTTCTGTCATTCTTCAAAATATCATGTATGGAATCCATGTTTGCTTGATGCAGAACTATTACTTTTCGCCTGCTGTTTTAATGGCTTAAGTCCAAGCTGTAGCATAAATGACTAAAGCTAAGAAGATAAATATGATCCCTAGTTAATTTATATCATAAAATTGTCACATACCTTTTTCATTAGTTGTTTAAGATATTTGGTAGAGAGGTGTTTTTTTAAGCTATCAGTTTTAAAAACTATGTAATCATCATCTTAAACAGACTTAAAAATTAAATTGGGAGAAAAAAGTTTTTCTTTGGATAACACATGAAATTCATATAGTTATGGCTGGAATACATCTAAATAATTCTACACTTGCCCCTATAATTCCTTACTTCTCCTTTATGTATATACTGTGTGTGGGGCGTATGGCTGAACTATATGACCACAGAATAATGCCAGTAAAGCATCAATTACTGAGCAAGAAAATCAGTGTTTTAGTCTAAACTCCAGTAGCAAGGTATAGCACCACCTAGTGACTGAATTGCAGATTGATTTGTTTTATTATCAGGATGAAACAACAAATCTTTTTTATTAAATTCCAATTCAATTAATGGGACAGAAAATTCCAAAGTTGATGTAGTTCTA
Source organism: Thamnophis elegans (assembly GCF_009769535.1). NCBI lineage: Eukaryota > Metazoa > Chordata > Lepidosauria > Squamata > Natricidae > Thamnophis > Thamnophis elegans. The sequence goes on from NC_045544.1 coordinate 22,166,724, forward strand.
TGTTTATTTTATGTGATTTTTCCTAGAAGTCTTAATAGGAAATGTAACACTAAAAATCTAATAATTTCATTAAACTTCAAAACAGAATTTTCCTTTGCAATATAACTTGGTAAGGTATTTACATTTCTCTGGTGCATTACTAAACATCCCCTCCATCAAAATGCTGGCTTCTTAAATTGTTACTTTTGTCTAAATCCACAGCATCATAATTCAAAGTTAGAAAGGTGCCATTTAAAATTTAAATTTGATCTCTCAAAAAGTGATATTCAGGAGTTTTTATAACATTTCAATATTTTTTAGAGGATTAAAATATAAAATTCCATACCAACTGAGAAATATTGTAGTAGAAAATGAAAACCACTGAATTTAGGATATTCCTAGGATTACATCTCAATTAGATTTTATATCATCTGGGCCTTTTAATTTCATATTTGAAACTGAGGCTGGGTCAACTGTTGTGACTATGTATGAAGATACTTAAAAAGACATGTCTGCAATCAGTTGACATCCAAAGAGCAAGTCCCTTTTCTGAGTAATAGCAATAGCAGTTAGACTTATATACCGCTTCATAGAGCTTTCAGCCCTCTCTAAGCGGTTTACAGAGTCAGCATATTGCCCCCACAATCTGGGTCCTCATTTTACCCACCTCAGAAGGATGGAAGGCTGAGTCAACCCTGAGCCAGTGAGATTTGAACCACTGAACTGCAGATAGAAGTCAGCTGAAGTGGCCTGCAGTACTGCACTCTACCCACTGCGCCACCTCGGCTCAGACATCTCTTATCTAAAAGATAAGAGATGTCTGAGCTGGTTAATGCCAGTAGATGAATTTAAAACAAACTCCAGCTGTTTCTTCATGACCATTGCTGCTTACAAATAGGAGTCCCTGATTGTCAAATTCCTATTATTGCTACAAGAGGAAACCATTACAGCCCCCGTGACTGGAGTGATGGAGGGGGTGTCAGTTTGCTCAGTGAACATACCTAAATCCCCATCTGGAACTCCTCAGATTATATACGTTGGGTTAATTGAAATTGCACATCATTTATCAAGTACTTCAGATCTGCTGATTGCATTTCATTTTAGATATGACATACTTAAATAAGTGGGATGTGGTGGCTCAGTAGTTAAGACACTGAGCTTATCGATCAGAACGGACAGCAGTTCAGCAGTTTGAATCCCTAGTGCCACGTAATGGAGTGAGCTCCCATTACTTATCCCAGCTTCTGCCAACCTAACAGTTCGAAATCATGTAAAGTAGAAAAATAGGAATCACCTCTGGTCGGAAGATAATAGTGTGCCTTCAGCATTTAGTCATGCTCTCCACATGACCACGGAGATGTCTTCAGATAGTAGCAATAGCAATAGCAGTTAGACTTATATACCGCTTCATAGGGCTTTCAGCCCTCTCTAAGCAGTTTACAGAGTCAGCATATTGCCCCCAACAACAATCCGGGTACTCATTTTACCCACCTTGGAAGGATGGAAGGCTCAGTCAACCCTGAGCTGGTGAGATTTGAACAGCTGAACTGCAGAACTGCAGTCAGCTGAAGTAGCCTGCAGTGCTGCATTTAACCACTGCGCCACCTCGGCTCTCAGTGCTGTCTCTTCGGCTTTGAAACGGAGATGAGCACTGCCTCCTAGAGTCGAGAACGACTAGCACATAGGTGCAAGGGGAACATTTACTTTTACTATAGTTAAATAAAATTTAATTGTATATGAAAGAGTCAATATGAATATCAATAATTTTAGGACAACATTGGAAAGCCACAGTGCTCTCAGGGCATTTGCACTTGGTTCTCATTTCACTATGAAATGGTTTCTAAATGCTTATTTGTCATTAATTTTTTCATGGGTTCTGCTGTAGTGGAGTCCAATTTGGGTAATTCAATGTATCGTGGATCCTTCAGAGGGGAGAGGTAATGACCCTTGATGACTTAACTAATGAGTAATCAAGAGCAAACCTGAAATTGATTCAGATTCTGTGCTATAAGGGCCATTCCTATGCAGTTATAAAAGTCTTATCTATAATTAGCCCTGAGGGGTCCTTGATACTCTCTGAGCTTGGTTGTTTTCTTGCATATGTTTAATTACCCAAGCTAGGTAACATCATCAGTGCTAGTGATGTTACATACTTTGGGTAAAGAAATATCTGCAAGAAAACAGCCAAGCTCAGAGAGCATGAAGGACCCCTCATTTCAACCCAGAACTACAAATATTCTCTTTTATTGATAATTAGCCCTCTTTGTATCTACCACTAACCTTGTGTAATTTAGCATAGATGAACAATAAACCCAAATGTTAGCCTTTGCACCTGGGGCAGTAGTGGTTTCCCAGTATAATTGGGCAAAGAGACGACTGTGCTACAATTGATTTCCAAGTTGGTAGAACATCTAATTGCAGATCCTTGTGTAAAAACTTAATAAAATTGTGACCCAGGTTCATCCCACACTGGTTGTCAACTCTTCATAATTGGCGCAAGCCCAGTGGTATAACAATTGTTATATCCCATCCAAAGTGCTTATGCAGCGATACAAGATGGCTTATCATGCAGCTATTTGCATATAAAGTGCTTTGCAATTTAAATCTAATTCATTCTCACAACTCCAGTTAGAAAAGTAATTATGGGTTTCATTTTACAGTCAGTGAATTAAAGGTGAACAGTGTCCTGTCAAACCCACCTAATAAGAAGAGGTGAGTTGAGAAACACATCATTGTATTTGACTGAAAACACAAATTTGCTTTTGAGAAACTATGTAGAACCAGCAGGAGAAGCTTTTCAGGCAATAATCTACAACACAACTGTCCTCATCTGGGTAAGAGAAAAACATTTTTTTTCTAGGCGGCAAGGTGCATTTTCTGGCTCTAGCAATGGCCTTTATTTTTAAGCAAGTCAATTTAACATTGTAAGAGTTCAGGAGAAATCTGTATTGTTGCATAGTGATGTGTTGCTAGCCCTTTTGAATATGACAGAACACAAATCATAATATATAACACTCCTTCCCCCCAGCTCAGTTGAAGGGGGGAGTTTTTTTTATCAACTTTAGCAATTCAAAAATAATGAATACAGTAAAAGAACACGCCCAGAAGCATAGTAGTTTCAACTTTAGCAATTCAAAAATAATGAATACAGTAAAAGAACACGCCCAGAAGCATAGTAGTTTCAACTCCTTTTTCAATTAATTTAGTTTCCCCACTCTCCTTACCCCCCAGTGCATATTCACCATTTTATTTCGTTAATTTATTTATTTTTGTTTTAATAATTTTCCCTCACATTCTTTTTGTTTTAATAATTTCCCCTCACATTCCTTTTGTTTTAATAATTTTCCCTCACATTCCTGCGCATTTATTTTTGTTTTAATAATTTTCCCTCACATTCCTTTTTGTTTTAATTCATTTTCAGCATGTTTCGTAACACTGTATCGATGAAAACCGGCTAGACCGGCAGTAAGAAACAAAGTAGCAAGACAGTTTCAGGAAGGTAGAAGGCTGTTACAATGTAGCCGAATGTGTATTTGAGCTGCGGCTTGGCTCGGAAGGCTTTGACAACTTGTAAAGGCAGTTCTGCAAGCCGGCAGAGGCTTAAATGACTTCAATTCGACCGGTGTGTCACTCTTGAAGCCACGAAACGGAGCGGAGGCAGTAGGTGAGGGCGAGGGCGTAGAGGGCGAGCCGGCAGTGTGGTTTTGAAGAACGGAGGCCGGTGGTGAGGCAGAGTTCAGCTCTCGGCTTCGGCGACGGCTAGTAGAGGCAACTCTCCTGGAGATTGGCAGGCTGATCTCATGTGTAGGGAGGCAGACTGGCTTTGCAAGCAGGCGGAGTGGCCAGACCACCCAATGACCTCGGGCCCAGACAGTTGGCTAGGAACTGGTTTGGCTGGGCGCATGCTGGCCTCGGTTTCCGCTGTCCACTGCTCGTCCTTGGCACCAGTGCAAGTTGGCATAGACGCCGCGGTGGCCACAGCTGCTGCTGCTGGACAGTAGCCTCGGGTAGCCTCTGGACCTCTGCGTAACAGAGGTGGCTGCGACTGGCTTTTTTCTTGATCCAGGCCCTGTGGGAATTGCTTATCCCATCCTCGTCGCCATTTGTTGCATAGTGATGTGGGAGGGAACACAGGAGCCATGGATAAGCCAGTAGGTGTACTTTATTAGTTACAGAAGAGAGATGACAGCAATTCAAACGGTTCCAACGGTCACCAGAGTATTTATAGGCAGCAATAGCCAATCAGAGTACGCTAGCAACAGCTTCTTCTGTGTCCCAACCAATCAGGGAGCACAGAGCAGTTGCTAGCCCCTTTGAATATGACAGAACACAAATCATAATATATAACATGTATCAGTTAAAATACATGACAGTGTTACACTGAACATATTTGTAAAATTGTCTTAATGGGTGGAGTTATTAGGAAGAAAAGAAGTCATGTTTAATTTGACTGTTCGTTATATGGCATGAATAATGATAAATGGATATCAAATACCACTGAGGAACAAGAAAGAAATGAGATGATCAAATTAAGGAGATTTACATAAATGACCTCCAGGGGTTTTGAAAAGTTCCAGAGGCCTCAATTTGAAGCCCCTCTTTTTTAGTTCATTGTATCTTATGCTAGTTTATTTATTTATGCACACACAAATACATACACACAAATGCACAGAGATCCACTCCTTTTGGTTTATTTCTATCAGTGGCATAGAAACTGTCTGAAAACACTGCACATTCTTAGAGTTTTATTTTATTTATTAAATTTACATACCACCTCTCAGTGATGGAATTAAAATAATTTAACAACTGGTTATCTGCCCTAATGACAGGCTGGTTAGGTGTGGCTGGATGGCCATGTAACTGGGTGGGCATGGCCAACTCAACGTCACTCATCACACCCAGCCAGTGTGAATTGCCAATTTTTTCACTACCAGTTCGGGCACACTTCTGTAGAAGTTTCTGTGTGGGTGGGTGGAACCTCCCACAGCCACTACTACCGGTTTGGCTGAACCGGGCCCAACTGGGAGCAATCTACCTCTGCCCTCAGCCTTGCCTCCCATCCACTCTCCCTTTCCCCAAGCCTTGAGCCTACATGCAACACCTCCAGAAATGAAAGGATTAACCAACCCTCAGTTTCCTGGTGTAAATTTTCCCTTCTCCCAATGAAAGGATGGGGAGAGACCAACAAAGCATTCTGCTCCCATAACCAAGGAAAGTAAGACATTGGAGGCTGAGCTTATTTCACACCTGAGGTGGCAGAGGAAATAAATCCCACTGATTCCTCAGAAGTAATTTACAATTAAAAGCCCATTTGCACCCCAAAATAATAAATAAATAGCAGAAGGAGAAGGATTGACAATACTTCTGTGCAGGCAATCACAAAAGAGACTGAGCTAAAGCTAGATTAACTCTTCCCTCCATTCTTTCCTTTTTTTCTCCTCAATCCCATCTCTTTCCTTCCTTCCTTCTCTTCTTCCTTCCTTTGTTCACTCCTTCATTCTCCTCACCCATCTTTTTCTTCCTTCCTTTTTTGGCTGTTTTCCGGGCCATTTTTGGGGGTGTTTAGGGGCTGGTTTTTAGCTATTTTCAGGACATTTTGGGGGCTATTTTTCAACTGAAAAACAGGCAGGGGAGGGCCAGCTAGTCATGGGATTAGCCGGTTTGCCGAACTGGGAAGAATTTTAACAACTAGTTCACCTGAACCAGTCCGAACCGGCTGAATTCCACCTCTACCACCTCTCTCACGAATAAGGTGACTCTATTCAACTGATTTGTCTAATGCCCTTGACTGAAAAATATCATTTTGTGTGATCATTTCAAAACAGAATAGTTCTGTGGTGGATTCTCATCCATGTGAAACATAAGATAATTATCCCCATTGCTTCTCCCACTCCATTTCAAAAATCCTAGAATTCCTGTTGCGCAGACTGCTACTCAAAATACTTTTAAATGTATTTAAATTGCCATCCCCACCGTTGGAAATAAATCCCACCAAATCCCTTCTGAGTAAACCAGCACCAAATGAAGTTTACCATGATTAATTAATTATATTAAATGTAACACACTTCAACAAGCAGAATTATTATTCTGGAAATAATTTATCTTTTAAAAACAAATAAATAGGAAGAATCACTGTGTTATTTTCACAACAAAATCAAATCACATCCGTTTAACTGTTTTTATAAACCTCCTTCTATTATATAGCTGGCACTCATTGTAATTAGTACTAATGCAATATAGATACTCACTTTACAAAAAATAATTATTTTAAATCTATTCAATTAAAGAGTTTTTCTGAGGGTCAGTCTTTTAAAATTCCTACCTGTTTATATGCTGAAAAAAGTTTATGCACATCACAAGACTATTAACGCAGTATTAAAATCTTCTCCCGACATCCAGGAAATCAGAATAGTTCCTTGAGGCCAAATGAATACAGTTGATAGGAAATATCCATCCCTCTTATGCTATAGCAAACTGCCTTTGAAATTATTTAAGAAGTTTCAAACTTGCCTGTGGAAAGGTGAATCAGTGAGCAGCTATTTCAAGAATAAAGTGCATAAAAGTGTGGAACTAGGAACAGCTCTTCCATGGATTAGGGCATACTATTACCGAGCTCTTCACTATCTGTCGGAATTATCTCAACATACATAAGCTCGTGTGTGTGTGTGTGTGTGTGTGTGTACACACACACATACATAGAGAGAGAGAGAGAGAGAGAGAGAGAGAGAGAGAGAGAGAGAGAGACAGACAGACAGACAGACAGACAGACAGACATAGAAATAGACAGTACATATCCAAATAAGCAATGATGAACAGTCTTAAACAGAAGCTGGGAAAGGATGGTCTTTCCTATACAAATATGCATATGCCCCTCCCACCCTGAAAAAATAATAATAGTTATGCTATGTAGCAATGTGCTGGTTCTTAAGGCCAGAGAATTAAAATCCAGTCCCTGAGCTGTGAAAAGAAGTTCTCATCTGGAATCACAGATGCATTTATTTATCTATTTATCTGGTATCTCAGCTTTATTACTTTTGCAAACAATTCTAGGCAATGAATGTATCCAACATACCTTCTTCCTCTTATTCTCCCCACAACAACAACCCTGTGAGATGAGTTGGGATGAGAGACAGAGAGTGACTGGGTCAAGATCACATTTTTGGCCAAGGTAGGAATTGACTTCTCTGTTTCCCAGTTTCTAGCCTGGTGCCTTAACCACTTGACCAAATGGGCTCACATTCTAGTTATACTAGGAGCTCTTAGAAAATTGTCAGTCTGACACTATAATGCATCCAGAACCATCCAACTTCTGCATCTTTTGTACTTTTAAACCAGGGGTGTCAAACTCAACTTCATTGAAGGACACATCAGGGTTGTGTTTGACCTTGGGGGGCTGGGATGGGCGTGGCCAGGGTGGGCATGGCCAGCTCAACAACCCTAATGTCAGGGTCACTGGTGGTGACCCAAGTGCTCTGCCAATGAAAACATGCTCCTGAGGTCCATAGAGAGAGAGACATAGAGATAGATAGGCTGCAACCCTCTGCCAGCAAAAATGGAACTTGTAGGGGGCTTCCCGTGCTCCATTTTCACTGGCAGAGGCACTGTGGGCCAGTCCTTCACTGTTTCCATGGCAGCCCCATGGGCCAAATCTAAGTACCTCATGGGTTGGATATGGCCCCCGGGCCTTGAGTTTGACACCCTTGTAAAGGGAGAAATATATTGTATGCACTTAATAATGTATCAATAAATCATTTCCTTATTGACTGTGTTTCCTTAACAACACATGGACAAAATAATTTAGTTATGTAATAAGCAGTAAATAAATAAAATAAACAGAAATAATGATTTACTCTAATTTTCTGAGTTTGATGACACACTGAGTGTGAACTAACTACCTAGGCTTTGTGCAACATGCTGAGCTGAAATATGTTTGGCAACTTTACAGTTCTATGTACTGCACAAACACAGTTCTAGAACTGTTTTGCAGAGATTTCAACACTCAGAATCTCTCCCTCAATATTTCCTGTCTGTGTTACCTACTCTCACATCAAGTAAATAGGTAGCTTGATTACATTATTGCTGAATCTGTAAACTAGATTGTTTTATATTTACCGTAGGTTCTACGGTGTATTCTTTGCTTTTTTTGTCATGATTAATATGAATAATTTACATCAGTTTGTAAATATTAGTTATGCTGATAGCAATTTACTAAACAGACAATTAACCAGATTCAAGAAAAAAATTGAATCAACCAGATTCAAGAAAAAATTTACATTATCATACAGTTTCCTGGTGATTTTGGTATCATTACAGATCAAGAATCCTTGATCCGTACTTGGCTGTAGATATAAAAGGCTGTAGGCTTCACACATGCAGAGGCTTTCAAGTGTCTTCTCTGACTTCCCTGGAATAATGCATAACTTGCATGGAATGCATTTTTCCCATTTATTTAGCATATGGCATCTACAGAAGTCACGCAATCACTGATACGCAACACTAATAAAACACATTATACATACAAACACAATATATGTTTAAATGAAACACACAAACACACTACACAAGATAAAATATTAAAGTAAGGTAAAACCATGATAATATGCAGCCATAGAATTGCAATGGGATAGATTTGATATCTAAGGAAGCTAATCATTGAAATGCTTCTGGTGAGTCTGTGATGAGATCATCCCAGGTGTCTTGAAATGAATTTCTCCAATTCACTTTGAAGGACAAATCATTATCATTCTTCATGGCAGTAATTATTATTACTATTCTTAAAAACAGATAGAGGAAGGTAGGAATGGTTCATCTCCCATCTTCCTATGCGGACAAGGAAGGTCTTGTTAGGCTGACTGCACTTCCAGCTCTATTATAGAGTCTAATTACATCATTAAATGAAATCTGTATGCAAGAAATCATGCTTAATGTGAAATCAAATTAGATGCCTTCATGGAGCACACAGGGACATTGAGTGGGCCTTGGTGATGTCTTCCTTTCACCCAATATTATTTAATCAAGCAGATTTTTCCCATACATGAAGGAAGAATTATCTTCAATTATTCCTTTCCTCCCCCTCCCCTTTCCCCCTCCCCTCCCCTTCTCCTTCTCCTTCTTCACAAAGCTATAGATTTCTTAGAAAATGACCTTCATGGGAAGGAAAGAAGTGCAAAAGAGAGTTTCTGAATGATTGTCTTTTCTTTTCCTTCTATGGACATGCTCCCACTTGATCAAAGATTTCTGCACATGGTGACTGCATCATAATTATTAATGGTTTATTGGTGTTTCATAGCTGATATGCATAGTTAGATACACCCCAGGCTGTGGTGTTAATCGTTATCAAAATCAGCCTCTCCATAAGGAACAGCACAATGATCCTACACAGTTATGTGATTGAATATACTCAGTCTTTAGAACTGAAATCTTCAGAAATTTGAAAGTAAGGTTTCTCAACATCACTGGTTTTAAAAACAGCACCTTTGAAAAAAATTCTCTTACAACTTCCTTTAATAATTATTGGCATAGCTTCTGAGTCTGACCAATGTGCTTTCTTTCCTTTGCAATTTCTTCTAAATGTGTTTCATTTAAATACAAAGTAGCCTAAATAATGTTTGTTCTTTTTAAAACTTTTTAGCTTGTAAAAGAAATAAAAGCTTCTGCAGATGTTGTTTAAGGTGAATGATATGAGGCAAAAACATCATTCATTGCCAAAATTCTTCTTAACCGTAGAGCCCACATTGGCATATCATGACATTTTACAGTAAAAGAAATATGAGGCATAATTTCTGTACATCTTTAGTCTCGTACTACAGTGTTGTTGGACTCCATCTCCTATCAACACTGACCATTAATTATGATGTTTGGGATTGAAGGTTATGAGCAGATATGGCCTTTAAAGGAAGATAATGTTGTTTTGTTCATTATGTTTTCAAAACTGATTGCAAATTCTCAGTATGACTTCTGAACACAGACTGATCTCAACGCAGAGACTGCTGAAAAGAAAATGTATTCATGGTAAATATATTTTGCACTATTTTCAGAACTGGTAAATCGCAAGGACCTTGTACTCAGGCTTTATAACAGAAAGTGCTCTTTTCTCCTATTCACAGCTGCAGATGTATTGCTCTTCAAATGAAAGGGGAAATATTTGCAAGGAGAATTCAGTGCTTGAAACAAGAACCATAAGTAGACAATTCATATATTGTATGCAGTTTACCACAAAAATTTCTGTTGCTAAGTGAGACCGTAGTTAAGTGAGTTTTGTCCCATTTTATGAACTTTCTTGCCACAATTGTTAAGTGAATCACAATTGTTAAGTTGTTAAGTTGTTAAGTTAGTAGTATGTTTGTTGAGAGAATCTAACTTCCTCAATGAGTTTGCTCATCAGAAGTTTGCAAAATGTAATCACATGACCTTAGGATGCTGCAACCTTCATAAATATGAGCCAGTTGCCAAGCATTCAAATTTTAATCATGTGACCACGAGGATCCTGCAACAGCTATAACAGAGATGGGTTTCTGCTGGTTTGCCCTGGATCACAAAACCAGTAATGGCAGCGGCAGGAGGCTCTGCCCACCTGCAATGCGCTCTACATGGGGCAGCCCCTGAAGAGCATTCGGAGACTTCAGCTTGTCCAGAATGCAGCCGCGCGAGCGATTGTGGGTGCACCCCGGTACACCCATGTTATACCTATCCTCCGCGAGCTGCACTGGCTGCCCATTGGTCTCCGGATACGCTTCAAGGTGCTAGTCGTCACTTATAAAGCCCTTCGTGGTATTGGACCTGGGTACTTGAGAGACCCCCTGCTGCCAATTACCTCCAACAGACCTATTAGATCCCACAGAGTAGGCCTCCTCCGAATCCCATCTACCGGCCAATGCTGATTGGCTACCACCCAGAGGAGGGCCTTCTCTGTTCCGGCCCTCTGGAACGAGCTCCCTGTGGAGATTCGGACCCTCACCACCCTTCAGGCCTTCCACAAAGCCCTTAAAACCTGGCTGTTCCGACAGGCCTGGGGTTAACAAGTTCCCGTCCCCGCTTGAATTGTGTGGTTGTTGATTGTTTTTAAATTCTTTTTGTAGTTGCTTGTTTGTTGTTTTTCCCCTTGTCTGTATTCCCTCCCTTTGATTTGTTAGCCACCCTGAGTCCCTCCGGGAATAGGGCGGCATATAAATGCAATCAAATCAAATCAAACCTGCCCAGATGCTTCTGCAGATGCACAGAAGCATCATGTAAGCGAGTGAGTGCACATGAACAAACTGGTAATAAAATAAATTGAAACCCACTACTGAGTCATAAATGTGAAAAATGGTCAGAGGTCCCTTTTTTCAGTGCCATTATAACGTTGAGTATAACACAAATTACTACTAAATGGTTGTAAGCCAAGAATTAGCCATATATATGCTGACAACACAGTACCTACAGGCAGTGGTGGGATGTTGCTGGTTGCACAACCGGTTCGGTGAGCGCATGTTTTGCATGCATGTGTGCTTTGCACACGTGTGCAGCGCTGAAAATGGAGCATTTGGAAGCTCAGCTGCTTACCTTCCAAGTCAACAATGATAAGTAAAATAGTTGGGGTGAAATCAGCTGTGCCACGCAATTGAGATGAGCTAGAAAGCAGGAAATAAAGAACATTATACAGCAGGGACGGGACCAGCTGATTGGCAGATCGAAATGGTTCATTCCCAGCTGATCGTCAGAGCTACCAGTTTGCCTGAACCGCTCCAATCCCACTCCTACCTACAGGTTGTCTTCAACTGATGACTACAATTAGGAACAGGATTTCTATTGATCAGTATAGGTGCTCATTAAGTGAGTTATGCCCAACTTTATGAGCTTGTTTGCCATGGTAGCTAAGCGGATCACTGCAGTTGTCAACCAACTTCCCCCATTGACTTTGCTTCTTGAAAACCAGCTGCGAAGATTGCAAATGGTGATCACATGACCTCAGGATCTGCAACTATCATAAATACATGCTGGTTGCCAAATGCCAAAGTTCTGATCACATGACCATGATAATGTTTCAACGCTCGTAAATGTTATTAAAGTAGTGGGTCATTAAAACCCTTGATGTAAATCACTTTTTTTTCAAGTGGTCACTAAATGAATTGTTGTAAGTCAAGGCCTACCTGAACTACATTTAGAGGTCTATTGTACCTTTATGGGATAGTGGGTCACATCACTGAACAGTTGTATAAAAGAACTGCATGAATACTGATCTGACAACCTCTTCTGACCAGTTTGACTGAGTCTTAACACTTCTATGGGTCCATTTTAAAGCCTTTATCAACTGGGGAAGTAAATACTGGAATGCTCTGGTTACACATATGTAGCACCAGAATAATGGAATTTACACTGAATCTCTATCAGTTCAAACAATAAGGCTGGTAACTTAAAGGATGTGGACTTTTCAATAGGGGTCCCCCGCTTTGGTAGTTTGCAATTGACATGTACCAGGCCCAACAAATAAATTGTCAAGTAGATTAGGAATCCTAATTGGTTTATTTTAGTCTTTAAATGAGCTAGGACCTTATAGGGCTCCTGGGTCTGCAGGATGCTATTCAGTATGAATTGTTCCTATTGTTTCCTTTCATAGTTGTTTTATTGTATTTGGCCAGGTTATATAGCTCTGTTAAATAAATAGCCAATAATTGTCTGGCATGGCTGATGTCAACAGACTGCTGATATCCTCACTGCACTGAAATAGAAAATGAATTGAGAATCTTGTGAATGGCCTTTATCTGGAACTACTTATACAACAAAAATAGAAAATTAGAATTTCATATTATTTTGCCTGGATAGTAGTTTGATATTCAACATTGTTATTATTTTATGTAAATAACCTACCATAGCAGGGAGCCTTTGCAAGCTTGACATGATTAGTTCCAAGGTTGTTTTTGTAATGAGAACAGAACCAAGTTCTTCGATATAAGGTCACAGTGTGTTCTTTTCAAGTTGAATTACCTTTATTAACGTGATTTTCAAATACCCCTCTGTGGAGTCTCTTACAATTGTTAACTAGCTTCTAGTGACCAGACCATTATGAGAAGGGAGAACTGTACTTACTGGTTCATTTAAATACATCATTCACCCATATGATTAGGATTCCTAAATAAAATAAAAAATGACATATTACCTTTTCCTCTCCTCTCCTCTTCCCTCCTCTCCTTTCTCCTCCCCACCTTTTCCCTTTCCCCTTTCCCTGTTCATACTGCAATGAGTACGGGGGAATATGAAAATAGATTGATGCAATTATGAAGTTTTTAAAAAATATAATACCTACACAGGATGGTGTCATCCATATTTTTAATAATTTAATCCTCTCAAATTAATCACAGTTTGAATTATCCAATTAGTTTATTGTAGTTTGTAGTTTATTGGGATTTATATGCCGCCCTTTTCCCTGAGGGGACTCAGGGCGGCTTACAACCACAGGGGGGGGGAGGGGGGGTGCAAGGTCAAAAACAAAACAATATGTGAACAAAGAAAAAATAGTAAAACACAACTTTCATTCAACAATCAAACACTCGGGCGGGTGAATTGGAAGCCTATCCCCAGGCCTGCTGGGAGAGCCAGATCTTGAGGGCTGCGCGGAAGGTCTGGATAGTGGTGAGGGTACGGATCTCCATGGGGAGCTCGTTCCACAGGGTCGGAGCAGCAACAGAAAAGGCTCTCCTCCGTGTGGTCGCCAGTCGGCATTGACTGGCAGATGGGATTCGGAGGAGGCCCAGTCTGTGCGATCTAATTGGTCGATTTAGGGAAGTAATCGGCAGAAGGCGGTCTCTCAGGTACTCAGATCCACTACCATGGAGTGCTTTAAAGGTGGTCATCAGTACCCTGAAGCGCACCCGGAGACCAACAGGTAGCCAGTGCAGCTCGCGGAGGACAGGTGTAACGTGGGCGAACCGCGGTGCGCCCACTATCACTCGCGCGGCTGCATTCTGGACTAGCTGCAGTCGCCGGATGCACTTCAAGGGCAACCCCATGTAGAGCCCATTGCAGTATTCCAGTCTAGAGATCACAAGGGCTCGAGTGACTGTTGTGAGAGCCCCCCGGTCTAGGTAGGGCCGCAACTGGCGGACCAGGCGAACCTGGGCAAATGCCCCCCTGGTCACAGCTGACAGCTGGTGATCAAAAGTCAGCTGTGGGTCCAGGAGGACTCCTAAGTTGCGGACCCCAATTGCTTTGCATCAAGTGAAACTCTTGCTACATCTTTCTCTTTTCTCCTAACATTTAAAAATAGGAAAAGTTAGTTGGGTGAAAAAGTTGCTTCACCTTCACTAGATAGAAACACACTGTTCTGAAAATCATATCCCTCTGCCTGATGTCTAAAGAAGCAAAGTTAGATTGACCCTATCCTCATCTTATAATGCCAGCTCCAGGATTGAGGTACCTTGGATGCAATAGATTCCTAAAGATGATGGCTGCATCTGCCATCTAAATTTTCCCAAAATATAGCACCACAAATTAATATTTTTTCAGAAAATAAGTCATCCATTAAAAATAATTATAGGAATCATATTACAATATACCCATTTATTTTGGTTATTCTTCTTCCAAGGATTTCCATGTGTTATTTCTGCTATTCAATACTCTAATTCATGATTGTTCAACTTTGGAAGATCTGTGGACTTCAATTCTCAGAATTCCTCAGCTAGGAATGCTGGGAGTTGAAGTCCACAAGTGTTAAAGTTGTCAAGGTTAGACACCCCTGCTCTAATTAGGTTATGACTCAAGCATCTTTAGAGCAATAAAAACCTAAAAGAAATTGTTATAATGATGCTTCAGTTTTTCCAATGTATGCCTTGTTTGTTCAGAACAAAAGGATAACTTGTTATATCAAATATGTTACATCCAAAATAAATAATCTTTGGCTTTGAATGAAATGCTTTGCTCTTCTGTTCCCTCCTTCCTTTAGAATATGTCTCAATGAAAGTAAAATCATCTCTGTATCAAGGGTTTTAATAACTCACTTCTTTAATAAAATGGTACTCTAGCTAAACACAAATACTGTGTTATTGCTGTTACCTAACATCACCACTTAATAATCAGTACAATCTACTAAAATAAAGATAGAACATTTATAGGAATACAATCTAAAGGCATGATTATGATTGATTAAAACAGATATTTACTGGTAGTTTTGACTTACAATCACAATCGTGCCCAAAATTTCTGTTGCTAAGTGAGACAGTTGTTCAGTGAGTGTTGCCCCATTTTATGGCTTTTCTTGCCATAATTGTTAAATGAATCACTATAGTTGTTTAGTAACAGAGTTATTAAGTGAACCTGGCCTCCCCATTGACTTTGCTTGTCAGAAGGCCACAAAAAGTGATCACATAACTTCAAGACATTGCAATCATCATAAATATGAACCAGTTGCCAAGCATCCAAATTTTGATTATGTGATCATGGGTTTGCTGCAATGGTTGTGCGACTAATGGTCTTAAGTCCCCCCCCCTTTTTTTTTTTTGCTGCCACTTCGAACTTTGGTCAATGTTGTGACTCAGCAGATATCTTCTGTGAGTCTTTTTGGGATACAAGATTCATTATGCAGCTGGGGCTTGTTAGGGGCAGGTTTGGAGATAAAAGGACGGATGCTGCCACGCCCCAGTCACAGGAGACAACGTTCCTTCATGCGTACAACATTGCTTGATACACTTGGATAAGTGCTTTTGTGTTTCCTGTAACCCTGATTCAAGGCTACACTTGGAGAAGTGCATTGCTTGTAAGAGTTGTTTTGTTTTTCATTCCGTTATCTAGTCAGAGATTGTATTTATGTTATTTTTGGGCTCGAAGCCAGTTTGAATTGAGAACTGATAAAGAAAGTTCCCTTTAAGTTGATTCGTCTTGCCGTTTGTTAAGAGCCATGAAGGGGGGGACAGAACAGGTAACTAACCGAATGGTTATAAGTCAAAGACTACCTGTAAATGTTCCTTTGTAAATAAACGGCTAGGGAAATGAGGTATCAGATAACAGATCAGTTCCAAATACATGGAAACAGGAAATTGGGAAATCAGATTCTGGTGAAAATTCCTGCAGCACCCTTTCCTCTCAATTTCTCTCCTTTGCTTCAATGGAGAGCAAAGTGCCCTCATTGATACCAGAGCAATATGGACAATAAGCCAAGGTGGTGCAGTGGTTAAATGCAGCATTGCAGGCTACTTCAGCTGATTGCAGTTCTGCAGTTCGGCTGTTCAAATCTCACCGGATCAGGGTTGACTCAGCCTTCCATCCTTCCGAGGTGGGTAAAATGAGGACCTGGATTGTTGTTGGGGGCAATATGCTGACTCTGTAAACCGCTTAGAGAGGGCTGAAAGCCCTATGAAGCGGTATATAAGTCTAATTGCTATTGCTATAATAAGTCAAATTCTTAGGAATTCTGGAGAACTGATTATCTATGGATTCTACTCAACCTCAGAACTGACAATAAAATACCACATTTATTAGTGAATTGAGCTGGATGCCCTTGACTGGATCATATCCACAGGTGGTATTCTGCTGGTTTCAACTGGTTCACCCAAACCGATAGTGGAAATAATGGGTGGATCCCCCCTCTCTCCTTGACCTAGTTCTATGCCATCCCATTTAAGCACATTTTCAAGCCAAAGTACATGCGAGGAAGGTATAGTCTCACATTTGTGATAGGGAAGGTAAGTGAATACCACCCATGATTGGTGTTTCCTCTTGCTAACTGAACTGATTGCTTCATGGCCACCAACTTCAATCAGCAAAATCCTGAGACTGGGGTGGGGGGAGGGAGTTATAAATAAATATTACTTGACAAGCTTAAGTTTTGGAAACTTTTGGCATTTGTTTTTATTTAGAGGCTTGATTGTACACTAATTAAAGAAATAGTTTGACAGTATAACACATTTGTATTTCCATGGAATTAAAAAGCATGTCAAGGTAATTTAAGAAGATTTCTGGGAAATAAAATGCTGGTGTCACAAAGAAAGAAAGAAAGATGGCTTCATTAACCGAGATATAAAGTCATTTTAAAATCCATCTTACTTCATGAAGAGCTGGGAAGTAAAAGATAACCAAACAAATATGACATGTCATGCAACAGCAAATTTTACATTTTTTAAATATAATTAGACATTTTTTAAGGAGACAAGGAGAAAGTAGAGGTGGAAGTCTTATAAATGAGTATGCAATAGGCAGGCTTATCTCGTTGCAAAATTGTCTTTAACTTTGTGGGCTTGCAACAATACCTGAATATTCCTGGAGAAAGAAAAGCACTTGATTTAAGTGCAATCTACTGGTTTCTTTTCTACTACAGCATCCTGACTTGCTCACCATAAAGCAGCCAAAGGCCCACAGAGCTTGAGAGTAGCTTTAAGTAGACATAGAATAAACATAGTTGTGTAAAATTTTGTTGAAGAAGAAAAGGAAACATGGGAAATCCTTATATTTCTGAATATGAAATACTGGAGTTGGGATCCGATGTGAGTAAAGTAAATCACAAATAGACAGATGACATCCAGTTAAGAGTTACTATATTTGATCTGCAAAAATACAGATGAACACTAGACGGTATGATAGATACAGAAAAACTGAACATTCTGCTGCCACCTAAGAATTTTTATAGATAGATAGGTAGAAATCTTTATTGGCCAAGCGTGATTGGACACACAAGGAATTTGTCTTTGGTGCATATGCTCTCAGTGTACATAAAAAAAAAACAAGATACATTTGTCATGAATCATAAGGTACAACATTTAATGATAGTCATAGGGCACAAATAAACAATCAGGAACAATCAATATAAATCATAAGAATACAAGCAACAAAGTCATACAGTCATAAGTGGGAAGAGATAGATACTAGGAAGAATGAGAAAAATAATAGTAATAAAATCTTAATAAATAATTTGACAAGTTGTCAAATAAATAAATAAATATATTGTGGAAATTAGTTGTTTAACAGAGTGATGACATTTGGGAAAAAGCTGTCCTTCTGTCTAGTTGTTCTGGTGTGTGCAACAACGACTCTATGGCGTCGTTTTGAGGGTAGGAGTTGAAACAGCTAATGTGCAGCATGTGAGGGGTCTGTAAATATTTTTACCGCTCCCTTTTTGACTCGTGCAGTATACATGTCCTCAATATATTATAGTCCAGATATGACAGTCGTCAACAATTTGAAAGCATACCTAGTAACATCCTAATGGCCAAAGACAACCTGCTTTTGTCAATTCCAAATATTGGGTAGTGAGATATCAATTCCCAGGACTAGGAAATTAAATTGCTCCGGTAATCCTTCCCAATATTAATGATTGCAGCTCTTCTGCACTTGAAGGTACATGGCTATGGCAAACAGTCAAGCTCAGTCTTTATCTACCTTCATCATTCTTCATGCATAATGAATAAGCTCTAAATACATAATTAATGCATGTGCAGGGCAGGGGCAGGGGCAAGGAGAAATGAATCCTTGCCCTGCTCAGAAAGATTCATATCAGTTGCTCAGATTGTGTAAGGGCTTTCATTTTACATTCTGCACATGTTGTTAACTTTTTAATTTCCTGTGACACAAGCTAAGACTGCCCAGAGCCTTACAGATCTAGAGAACTCCTTCAAAATAATTATATTCAGCTGTTCAAAAAAAGAAGTTGCTTGTCAGAGGTTTTGACAGTCTGGCCCGTACAGTGCTAAATATAGTTGTTGCTGGCTGGCTGGCTGGCTGGCTGGCTAACTGGCTGGGTTGTTCTTTGTGTGTTTTCCTCCCCCCACCCTTTCACCTGATGAATAAGATTGTTTACTACGGTAATCAGTGCAACTTTACTTGCTGGTTGAAAGATATTTATACAATGTTGAATAATTCAGGTAATTAAGCCAAGCCAAGGTGGATCCATAAATATTGTGAATAAGGGTAATTCTAGTCTTGCATCTTATTGTGAATACAGGTCCATGAGTTAGCTGTCCCATCTGAATTTAAATCTAAGAAAAGCACCAGTATCTATGCTGTCTGACAGGCATAGCATTCAACCTTTCCAAACATCTATAACAGCTACCATTAATCTGAGAGGTCATTGCACATGCTTTGAATGCCAGAAATTCAAAGCTCAATCCCAGGTTTGGCTAAGTAAAAGTATTTGCGATAGGATGACTGAAAAGGATGACTGTTTGATGTCTTACAAGGCAGAGAGTTGAAATATTATTCAAATTTATGTATATATTTTATAGCCTGTATGTTCTCCAAGAAATACACAACAATACAATGTCTATGGAGATTCTCAGTCATCCAGGTCATGGTCGTCCCAAAGGTTATTTTTCAAGAGGAAACTGGACTTTTTTGTTTTTCTTTGAAGATGTTTCAGTTCTCATTCAGGAAGCTTCTTCTCTCTGACTTGATGGTGGGGAATGGGAGGATTTATATTCCTTCTGCAGGATGTTTTCTGCCCTGTGTCCCTTCATTGTTGACCACAGGTGCAGGCTGTTAAGGATGAGTCTGCGTTGTCCGTATCTCAAACTGAAGCGCAAATGGTTCCTGTAATCTGCAAGTTTTCTGCAAATCAGTTCATACTCCCACACCACTCAAAGCGTGTTCATCCCAAAAGGCATAGCTACGTGTCTATGGAGATTCTTAAAAAAAAAAAAAACTTTCTGCAGGAAGCATAGCTCCACAACACAGTCCTTTCAGCAGTTTCAAAAAGGCTCCACGCTCATTTGCACTACTCAGATGACCCAGATAAACCTCAAAGAGGCCACAAAGAGTCTCTAAAAAAGTACAAGTGATCAGCTGTCTGCAAGGAATTCCTTCCGTTCCCCACCATCCAATCAAAGCTGAAGAACTTCTTAGATGAAAAGTAAAATGTCTTCAAAGAAAAACAAGTTGCTTCTTGAAAAAGCAACTTTGGGACAACAGTACAATAAAGTTTCTATTGTCCCCATGTTATCCTCATGTAATTCCTGTGTTATATTTAAAATGATCAAAGGGTATTTTATTTGAAGTTTAGGACCTAGAATACAGTTATTATCCAGAAAGAAGATATGTAGCCCAAGCTCTCTCACATTTTTGTCTTTGCACATTTTTAAAGAATGTATACTTGCTGGTCCTTCCCTTTTATTTACACATCTATCACCTCATTACTTTCTTTCTTTCTTCAATCTGACTGCCAAGTCTGAAAAGAAGTTGCAATCTGTGTTCATATGAATTCCTATAATATTCTTCATACGGTTCAAGTATCTCAGTTCACACCAAAGTAAAAACTGCATGTATTCTTTCTGGATGATAACTGTTGTAAGGCCTGGAAGCCATCTTTTACATTAGACCTTCAGGCCTGCCACATTTAATGCTGTGGGGAACTAGGAGAGAGGATTATATGGAGTGGGATAGAAATAATCAAAATAATATTCCTTTCTCAGAGAGTCAAGGACCTTATCCTGCACCTAGAATGGTATGACTGGAAGGCATCTCCAGTTGGGATGGTGCCTGATTGGACCATGTGATGGACATGTAGCTGCTGGGCAGGGACTTGAACTTTCATTTGGGTGGGGAAAACCTGGAAATTTTCAAATTCAGGTTTTCCTAGATGTGCCAATATGACATCTCTAACAAAATGGAACTTTGGGGAACCTCAAGCCTTGGAGTCTTTTTCGTTAGGGGTGTTACTTGGAACTCTGACTGTATTATAGGTTCTAAAATTCAAATAAGATACCTTTCAGAGATTTTTTTGATCAACATAAGAATCAAGGAATGATAATAATGGACCAAATAAATGCAAAGGACTATGAACTGACACTTTTTCTTACTCTCATAATAGGTTCCTAAGTTGAGATTCCTGGGAGCAATGGTCTTAACATATCTGAGTGTGGTAGATAGTAGACATATGCCTGCATTGTGGAATATGGTGTAGATGCATGAAGTTCGAATCTGCCTGGGACTTATACTGGAGATCCTTGTGTATCTAAAGATCACTTGTTTTAACTTACTTATTCTGAAGAGATTTGGGCCACAACTGTTCAGTAGAATCATTTGAAAGGACTAAAGGTACCTCTATTTACCAGTTATATTTAAATAGTAGTGACTTTTCTGACCATAGTTGCAGTGTTGGTGCAAGAGCTTCATTGGAAATTACTTTGAGGGAAACACATTGTCTACCTAGCTTGGTCCACCTTGTGTACATAGCCAAGAGGTTCCTGGTGTTATCTTCATGAAAAGATAAAGATGATAATTATGATAATGTTGTTAATGTTATCCATTCAGTCATACCCGCCTCTTGGTGGTTCCATGGGTCAGTCTCTCGACATCTTCCAATCTAGTACTATTTCTTTGAGTTCTTCTGTGTTCTGGCTGGTGTTAGCTATGATGGTGTCCAGCCACTGTATTCTCTGGCAGCCTGTTTTCCTTTTATGATTATTACAAGAGCTAAAGTTGATTTATGGCTGACATATTTATCAAGAAACTCTTCTGGGGCATCAGCATCTTTTTAAAATTATGGGTCAGAGTTAGCCCATTTCTTAAAAACAATTTGCTACATATTTTTTGTCTCTCAGAACTAAACATTTGGTGTATCTAACCCCCTAAAATTGGGTATGTGGGAAATTACATTCAACTGAGGCTTCAGATTTTTTACATTTTAGCTGCTATGTTAAATGCACAGTATTGTACATAATTCTTAAGATTTTTTTTTATCTTGCAAAGTTAAATTGAAGCATAATTATATGACCCCATAGTATCAACTCCAGGGACATATTTATGTTCCTGTTTCACTAGAAACCTGTAGGAAATATACTGTCTTTGGAAGTTCCATTGAGTGTTCTAGTAAGCTGACATTCTTCTGATAGTGGGACTGCATTCATGAGAAAAAGCAAGATTGGATGCTAGATCTGGTCCAGCAAAATCTCTCCAGAGGAAGGATTGTTGAGATAAACCTATGTGTGTACCAGACAGCAACTTCTCATGAGTCGACCACATGAATTGTGGACTTAGGAGTTGAGTGGCTAGGAGTCAAGGAATATCATCTAAGATGTCATATTTATAATGAAGCTTCTTAAGGACAAAAACATGATCAAGCCTAACTTCTTAATGTTTGTATTGTATTGTTTTATTGTTAATTGTTTTGGGAAGATTAACACTGTTTGGAGCAGCAAGTTTTTATTGTGTTCACTGGATAAGTTCCCTTCTCCTTGGAGAAAGAATTTTTAAAAATACGATGTTAAAAGTTTTGAAAAAAATATTATTTTTTGGATTAAAGAACAACAGATGCTTGGGATATGGATTTTGAGAAGTTAACAATGTATTAAGGGTCCAGATGGATTTGGATTTATAAATTTGAATTAATTAGAAGAATTTCTTCCCCTGGGATATGGCAATTGTTTGGCTTCTTTTTCAAAGAGGAAATATAGTAATGAGACTTTGTGTTTGACCCTAAAGGACCTAGAGGATAATATATTTGTCTCATTAATAAAGACTATAGAAAAAAGATTTGATAAATATTTTTTTAATATTGGCCATTTAGATTATTGGATATTATAAATAGATTGAGTATTAATAAAATTACAGGAAAAGAACAAGATACAGCAGATAAGTTTGAAATTAATGTGCATGTGGATTTAAAAGGGTCCAGGCAATGAGAAAAATATGGAGAAGGCTGTATTGATATATAAATGGAACTGGTGGGTGTTTCTTTGCTTTTTTAATTTAATTACCTGTAAACTGATTTGAATAGCCTCCTCTGG
The DNA here is from genome assembly GCF_009769535.1 of Thamnophis elegans. NCBI lineage: Eukaryota > Metazoa > Chordata > Lepidosauria > Squamata > Natricidae > Thamnophis > Thamnophis elegans. The sequence goes on from NC_045544.1 coordinate 22,189,385, forward strand.
CTAAATGTACAAGTGAGGTCTGTGAATGTCTTAAAATACTTTATGAGAAGTGATTTCTAATAAAAGACAAGTTTTCTTACTGGATATATAAAAACAGTCTGAGATTTGACTAAAAGTCTGTCAAAATTCTGAAATATTCTTGAGACATAAAAAGAGATGACAAGAAATCAAACTCTCGGACTATAATTGAAGGGGCTAACAATTAAGAGGCTTAAAACTCCAGAGAAAGAATGCAGGGTTGCATACCCCATCAGGTTTAAAATAGAGAATTAGCCATATTTGGCTTTCCTTACTGGACTTTTGATGATAAAGAATGAATGATGAGGCTTTAGGATTTTGTTTTTTTTAGTTAAGAGATGAGTTACAGAGTGAAGGGAACTATGTTCTATTAGAAAACTACTAGTGATAAACTACTAAAATAGTTTTCATTTGCTGGGAGAGGGAGAAATTACTTCTTTTTCTTTTCTAAGCTTCTTTTCCTTTTCTGTATTTTGATAATAGCTTTTATCTTTTATTTGTAAATCTTAAAGAAATTATTTGAAAGAAAAGAAAACATACGTCTTATCCACTGAGTTTAAGTAACATTTAAAGTCGGAAATGAGATAAGCTCATGCCAATGTCAATGAGAGACGCCTCAGTTGTTAAAAATTGAGATTACCAAGAAGCAAAACTTCAGCCTGAACTTCAGTAGGTGTTCATAGCTTTCTTCTGTATCTTCAGATGTATTGATACTATACTAAATACCAAAATTTAAAGCCCTCATTTATTTAGAAGGAAGTCATTATGTTAGCCTGACAGGAATAAATAACTTTCTTCTAGATACGATGCTCCTTTTTTATATATTACAAAATCTAAACAGCATGTAAATATTGATGACAATCCTGAGATGTGACATTGTTAGGAAACAAGAAGGAAACCTTCTACCATATGCAGTGGTTATTAGAAATGTATTGGAAATAAATCTATCAAATATTTCAGGAAATTTTAAAAATTAAATTTGATTGAAACCACATATATTTTTACTAGTGTTGAAAGTCCTAAAATTGGACACAAATCATCTCGGAGAAAATATGTATGGCAGTCAATCCATCAATCAATCTCAGTATTAATGAAAAGTATTACAATCTACTAAGATACATGCTGGCAGTGAAAGGAAACATTGGCAAAACATTGGAAAATTGAAATCCTGGAAAAAAATTCAAGAATGGGAGGCCCAATTTATAAAATACACAGTGATAACAAAACTGGATATATTCATAATAAAAACTTAACTAATTTCAAGTATCACACTTAAATGGGAAGGCAGGTTTAGAGCTTTTTAAATAAAAAAAGTTAAGAGATTCATTTAAAAATATCAGATGAAATGAACTATCATTCCTTTTTTATTTAGTTAAACTTTTACACACAAACACACACATACACACACACACACACAAACATATGTAACTATCTCCACTGTTTCAAGAAAAATACAAATACTTCAGTGATGATTAATGTAGAAGGGAAATAATAGAATAGAATATTAATAGAAGGGAATAGAAGGGAAAAATAATATTGACAGTTCCTCATTGAAGTTATTTTTAAAGTTTTACATTTTACTTTATTTTATTTCAGAATTTCACTTATGCCATTCATTTGCAATTCAGCCAAGAAAACAAAGGGAAATAATCAATAATTGATATTACTTGATTTTGGTAGAATTTCTGAAATAATGAAATGCTCTTCTCCCCCCTCCCCCCCCAAAAAAAAGAAAGCTAGGGGAAATAATTTAATGGTGTAGAAAAAAACAGAACTATAATGCTTTTTAGTTCAATTGTTGTGCAATTTATAACCCTTAGGATATATTTAGAACAACTTGCAGTATAGATCAGAAGGAAAAGGAAGAAGCTTCTAAGCATATCTCCCAAAAGTGCAAGGCGGGATTGTATAATGTAGATAATTAAAGCAGTGGATATGCACATCTAAAATGTTTACCAGAGCTATACAGGACAGCAACAGAACCCTTGCAGGCAGCCTAAAGCAGGAACTTAAATGTCATCACAGGAAAAAAAGATGAAAGGCGCAGTGTACTATTAGCTGACAGTAACAGGTGATGGTAAATCATTAACTCTCACTTCCTGAGTTTATGGTATAAAGTGATTAAATCAGAGAAGTCCTAAAATGATGGCAGGTGATTCCAGGGGCAAATATAGCTTCTTTCCTTGTCTGAGCACAAATTATTACTCTGAACAAATAAAGGAGAGAGGGGAAATCAATAATCAAGCAACAACCAGGAAAAGGAGTCAAAGGCAGCATTAAATCATAGAGCTAAAAGTTAGTGACAATTAGATGGATATGCCTGAAGTCAGAAATGCGTCTTGGTATGTGCTCTTTTCTTGAGACCTGAATGTATTTAGAAAGAAACATTCTAATAGCCAGGTTGTCTCCAAAATGCCAAGTCATGAAACAATCATATATTCATTTGATGAAGTATCTACCTGAAAGGTCTGATGGACTCCAACTAAGTATTTTTCATAATATATAAGTAATTGTTAGGAAGGGATGAAGAATTGGCTTATGGGGCAGTGGCTTCTATAGGGGGACAAAGGATCAGGCGGATAAAAGTAACATCAGGATGCTGCTATGAAAGCTCTAAACCTTCTCTATGGCATTGCAGTGTTGCCCATCCTGTTACATCCTGTTCACAAGAGATGGAGGCTTGCATTACATCCTCCGAGTCTGCAGGTGTAGCTGACATTAAAACTTTTCTATCAGAATATCCACTTGGGTCTTGAATACATAGAAGTATCTGAAAAATCAGCAGTTTCTGGATTTGGGGGATTTGCCAGTTGGAAATGATCCATGAAAATACATGTACTGAGGGAACATATGTTAGAAAAAGGATGCACACATGAACATTTGTACAATTCTTTTTCTGCACAGTTTCAAATGAAAACCAAACAAATATTTATCATGTGGTCCAAGCCAAGAATACACGCGAAAATAAATGTGCTGGAAATGTAAGGGAACAATGCAAAGGGGACAATGTAAAACTATGCAAAACAGAAAGAAAAGAACAAAGCAACTAAAAACAATTAAAAATATAAAATCCTGAGCCAGAACAGGAAAACTCAATTAAAAAAAAAAGAAATTGGCAGATGTACCCATTTCTTTCAATAACTATAAATTCAAAATAAACTGCATGTCCAAATGTGTGATGACAAAGAAGATATTTGATAACTTTGTGTGCATTTTAGAACTCAGAATATCTCACAATGGATTACAAGCTCCAACTAATACAACTATAATATAAAATCTCTTACATTTAGAAAGCCCCCAGGCATTATGCATATTCCAAACCAGTCACTAGTATGTGCAAAAGTAAATATGGGTAATAATTAAACACATCTAAACCACCTAAAAATGCACTGAAACAATTCTACAGCTAATACTACAGCTATTGCCTGCCTAAAGGGGGGAAAAATCTATTCTTCTAGGTTGTTTAAAGGTTGGCTTCTAGCTGTTTTGTCTCTCCAATTTTTGAAATTAAGCATTAGTTTTATTAATAGTTTTACTAATAATGTTTATGTCCTATTTCTGCAAAACCCATTTTCTGTTTCTTTCTATGCTCTGGGACATGATCTTTGCTGCTCATAAGAAGTCAGATATATTTAACCTTCTTGAACTTTCCAAACTAAGTTAATTTCAGATAAATATTTCTCTGACAAATCTGATGAGAAGCAGAAAACTCTCCAGTTGGAAGTAACATATTCAAAAATAAACTTTAAGTCCCTATTCAGATTAGTAAAGAAAAGCTTTAATTATAATTACAGCATGTTCATATCAGTCTAGCCATGAAGGACCAAAGTTCCATTCAACCACTCAGTGGTCTAAAAAGATAAGGGAACCATTCCACAGTGTTTTATGGTTATACGTTTGGGGGCAAAAGTATCTAACTCTGTTCTTGAGAATAAAATACATTCTTTTAATGAGAACCCATGATCTATAGCATGAGAAAAATGAAATAATGATTTTATAGCCACAACACTGGTGATATCATGTATATAAGTCATTGCAAAGTTGGAAGGTAGGGAAATAAAGTTAATGAGGAAAATAGACTGAATACCGTTCCATTTCAGTTCCTTAATCAAGAGGGAGCCTGAAGTATGAGTGAAGTGCCAAAGGGAGCAATGTTGAGTCAGGGCTATAAGTCAGTCTGATCAATTCAGAGGAAAAAAAGAGTATTAGACACATGCATGTGAGTGGCATAGAAATCAGGAACGAGACCCTCTTATAATGGCTGCTTTTTATTCAGTTGGATAATCTATGAGAAACTGTTTTTATGCTTAAGGCCCGTAAACATTTTAATAGGCTTCCAAATATGTGCTATTAAGGCATATTTGAGGAAAAAGTGCCAAGGATTTTTACATTTGAAAACAAGGATTTGGTTCTCCAAATCATAGAAGCATAGAAAACTAATCAAGCATGATTGAGATGTTATTAAAAACATTGTTCCTTTAGAAAAACACAAGGTGAAATGAAAGCAGTATTTGCTAGAAACAAAAAAGATAACTCAAGATTCATCTGCATATTTTGCTTTCATTGATGTAAGGATGGCCTGCCTACCAATTCTGAAGGACACAAATACTTAGCATTGACATCAACACTTAATTTATTTAAAGTAATAGATGCATTAATACTGTTAATAAATGTTAAGAATATATTAACGTTTTAAAGAATCAAGAAAAATCTAACAAGATGTAATATTTAAAAGAAAAAGAAAAGAGTGCAGACTAAAAAGAGAAGGAAAATATTAAAAGATGACTTCTGATTTTATTTAACAAGAGTTATTAGTACAAATGTATATTAATCTCGGTGAAAAATGGCAGAAGAGGCTTCAACCTCACTCCCCCCAACACCAATTGTTTGCAGAGAAAATCATTTGGCAGAAATTATGTCCAAGTCTTATCTTACATCTCTTCTCCAATAATCCTGATCTGGATAGATATTTCAACTTTCTGGAAGTGATTAGTGGACTGAGAAGATTCTACCTCCACTGTTTGTTATCTTGCCTCCTTCAAATTAATCTTTGTTAATCTTAATTCTAATATATTTTTAATATTTTAATGTTTTATGTTATTGTTTTTACTTTGATGTAAACTGCCCAGACTTGCTTCGTGGAAAGATGGACAGCATATACATTTAATAAATAAATAGATTAAGTAAAAACACTGAGTGTGGTAGGAAAGAATTCCACCCCCCCCAAAAAAAAATATATATTCATCCAATACAAATTCTTCCATAGAAAAATCTAAGAAAATGAAACTTTACCCACTGACATCCTTTCCTTATTATGTTATGTCTCTCCATTTTCATTTATTTCATCATCGAAATTCTTTCTCCTATGTATACATGTCACCAAAATTAGGCCTGCCATATTTTGGATGCATACATTTTGACAACCAATAGATGGCAGCAAAGAGATAGAAAGGAATCTAATTCTACAGAGTTAATTGAAGATGTTACCTAGTGTGGTAATGAAATGTTTGCAAGCAAACTGGCATCCTCAGAGAGTACAAACGAATCCACAATTCAATTTTTTCTATTGGAATCTAATTCTGCTCCAGTTTTTGGTTGTCTGGATTTATGCAGGCAGCTCTTCCAGACTTAATAAAAACTAAGACGTGGTTTGTTTGTTTGAGTAATGCTGCACAGTTAACAGAAATCTCTTATATGTAATGTCCAAAGTCTTCCTAAGACCTGGGCAATGAGATCAATTCTGCAAACTCTTAGCTCCCCAGACCATCCTTTAGCAGCATATTTAAGCTCACAATTAGTATTAAACCCCTAAATATCCGTTACACATGGCTAAGTGCTTTGCTAAATAGAGATAGACTTACATATTTAGAGCTAAATGCCTGGTTACAGTCTTTGTGGAATCAATTCTCTAATCTAGTTGCTGCAAGACCACGGCGAAAGTGTTCTGTTTCGAATTGGTATTCAGTCCGTGCTGCCTAATTTCCTGCTACTTTCCAAATTCATCATTGACTTTAATTATAAACTCGCACCACTTTTTTCTCATTTTGATGAACTTTTTCTTTCCAGTGAAAGAAGCATGCTCAGCTTTCTTAATCTCACTGACTGAAATTATGAGAAGGTGGGTCATATTCCCCTACACTTCTGACAGTTCCCATTGCTTCCCACAGATGGCTACTCATGCTGGGCAGCTCTGTTAACAGCCTTTTGACGATGTGCTTCATCCAGTTTCAAACATATTATGAAAGTTTTTCTCAGTACAAAAGATCAGCAATGGTTGGTGGACTAGAACAGAATTCTGGATGGACTGTGCCAGTACAAGATAATGGAAGAAAAATAGGTGGATGAAGAAGAGGAGAAGTAGGGAAGAAGTTATTGTGTAAGCCGTTGTCATTATACTTACCAATATACCTAGTAATGTCTCTATGTTACTCCCCCCATCCTCTGCTTCTTCTAATAAAAGGCCTTGTCCATCCTTCAGTTTTTCAATCTATAAACTATATGTCAACTCTCGAAACAATTCTAGCTGAAGCCATACTTTGCTTTGCTTCATTTCTAAGTTGCCATGTATATGGGGGGGGGGGCGGGGCAGGAGCGAGATTTGAAGAATGTAGAATGTTTTTCTCTATGGTACCAGACATAACAGCGATAAGGCTCATGAGAACCAAGGTCAGCTCAACATGCCCTAGCAATGGCAGGGAGGAGTGATGAGAAGTTCATTACCTGCTTGGTTGGTGACCTATGACACAAGGTGGGGACGTGACACAATATCTATTATTTAATTGTATCAAAGTGCGAGAATTATTCAGAGCTGGTTTCACATTTGAATGTGCCGATATGATGTACCCAATACAATGGATCTTTGAGAAGAACCACAGTCTCAGAGTGATTGGGCCAGAGTGATTGAGCCAGGGGTGGGTTCCAGCTGCTGCTACTGCCGGTTAGCTCAGTGACATGCCACACGCTTGATGTGCACTGCTCGCACATGCACAGTGCAACAAAAATTGTTCTGCACATGCACAGAAGGAAAAAAAAGATGGCGCCTACAGCCCAACCAAGAGAAACATTTTGGGGGCTTGGCAGGCCTGGGTCACTGCCAGTTCCAGTGACCCAGGCTGCCAAATTACTACCGGTTTAGGCGAACCAGGCCAAACCGGTAGGAACCCACCTCTGGATTGGGTACATTACTCAATACCATAAGACTATAAACCTTAGCTTAAAACAGTTTAAATCTGTTTTTATTGCATTAAAGAGCAGTTTTAACTAGTGATTAAAGCACCAGTCTAGAAATTGGGAACTGGGAGTTCTAGTCTTGCCTGCATAATTTGAGGCCAGTCACTGGCTCTCAGTCCAATTCAGCTCACAGGATTGTTTTTGTGGGGAAAATAGAGAGGAGAATTATGTATGTTAACCACTTTATTTATAAAAATAATGAAGATGAGATTTTAAAAATAAGCAAAGAAACACACACACACACACATCTCCATTCAGAAAATTGTAGAGGTCAAATTTGAAATTAAACCACAAATTTTAAAATTAAATATAATACCAGGACACATTCACACGAAAAGTTTTCTTAACACTATTGCACAATATTGGACAAAAGATGTGCTTTTGTTATCAGATTGGGAACTTCAACTTGGAGAATATATACCAAGGCTAAACTAACAGATACTTGCTGTTCTTTACAGAAGTTTAACTAAATTTATGCAAGAATAGCTTCCCTATATATTATATATTGCAGAACTTAAAATATTTAAAGTATGGCTTTGAAACTTATGCTAACAGGTACAGGATCAGTTGCAATATGAAGAAGGGGAAAATCAGAAATTAATATTTACCTACCTTATTTTTAGGAATGTTTCTTCTTTTTCTTTCTTCCTTTTGTTCTTTTTGAAAAGAAAAAGACTGTAGTGGAGATTTTGGCATTAAGCTCAGAAATGTAGACTTCTCTTTTCATATCATAAAAATAACAATACATTTTGCTTGGTATCTTTTACTAATGTTAAATTGATCAAAAGTGAATACCTTAGTAGTTATCAGTTCATTTATTCCTTGTTTCCCCAAAAATAAGCCCTCCCTGGATAATAAGCCCAACCAGGCTTTTGAGCGCATATGCTAAAATAAGCCCTCCCCAAAAATACCCCCTGAAATATTTCAACACAGCAGCAGCCATGAGGTAACCACGCTCGTCCCCTGCTGCACCTCAAAAATAGTAAGACCTCCCCAAAAATAAGGCCAAGTGCTTATTTTGGGGGTCAAAAGAAAATAAGACCCTGTCTTATCCAACTCTGCTATTGTATTGTATTGTATTATATTTGGGGAAGCACAGTAGCTAATTTTTTTAAAAAATACACCTTTGCTTTAAATAAATAAAAGGATTATAATAAGACTAAAAGCATACAAATAAAACAAGCAGAGTATTGTTGATGCTCTTCTTAAAAGAGAGAATAGAGATATAGATATAAATTTTGATATACGTATGCTGTGTTATTGTTAAATAAAGTTTTAACTTTGTAAAAAAAATACATTTTGGAAGCATTAAGGAATAAAAGCAGATTAAAATGACCCAGTGCTGGTATTCTAAAAGATGACTGCAATTTTGCAAATGTTTTCTATCTAGTTTAATTGCTGTTTTCTAAATGTTGATGAGAAAAAATATCTGGTTGGTCCTTTTGAAGACAAAGTAAACCAGGACACTTCCAACAGGTTGATAATCCTTTGTTCATACTTGGAAGAAAGCCATTAACCAAGCCAGACCTTACACAGACTTGTTATTTGAATTTACTAGTGTCCCAATTCTAATATATCTATAAAGGATTTACCCATTTTAGTTATGGTAGATTGCTTTGATTTATATCCTACCTTTATTTTTTACACTTCAAGGTGATGTATATAATCTCTTTCCCCCTATTTTTCCATATTACTCAACTTGTTTCCTTGCTTAAGGGACAACTAGAACTGGTGGTCTTCCAGTTTCTAGACCAGCACCTTACCACCACATCAAACTGAGTCTCATTTCTTTCCTTCTGCTCTTTCTCTTCCTGTAAATTTGGTTTTAATATAGAGTACAATTATTTTTGGGGGACCAACACAACACAGTACATACTTTCCCTATCTTTTCATATACCATATCTAATATCTCTGTGTTTGCTGTCTCTCTTGGCCTTATTTTTTTTATCTTTTTTAACAGCAACAGCTAATTAACCTAGAATCAATCATATTTTAGCCAGAGGACATAGCAGCTGATCTCTTTTGATTAAAAAAATTCTTGGCTGAAGCCCCTTGATTTTTCTCTATTGTACTTAACTCCATTGTGCTAATACTGACCAAGCAAACCTGAGGTGGTATTCAGCAAGTTCTGACCAGTTCTGGGGAACCGGTAGCAGGATTTGAGATAGTTCAGAGAAGGAAGTAAATACCACCTCTGACTGGCCCCACCCCCATCTATTCTCTGCCTCCTGAGTCCAGATGATCAGGAGGAAATGACATTTGTAGTAACCTTCCCTGGATGGGGAGGGAATGGAGATTTTACAGTATCCTTCCCCTGCCACACCCACCAAGCCACGCCATGTCCACCAAGCTAAGCCACGCCCACCAAGCCATGCCCACAGAACCAGTAGAATGTTTTTTTTTTAATTCCACCATTGAAGCAAACAATTATAGAAGGTGAAACTGCTTTGTTACTTTGAGAAATTATTATTCTTGAGTGAAGCCTTTCCAACCCTTCCAACAGGGAAAATTCCTAGGAAAGCCATGCCCATTTTGTTTCATTGAAGGATGTATCCTGTTGTTAAAAGGAAGGGTTCTGTTTTAGTTTGTCAGAGGCAAAAGAGAAACATCACAATTACTAAAATGCACACAAGATTTTCTAAATTCTTCCCAAAAGTTTCTGTAAATATCCTTCTAGTGAATTCTCTTAATACTTCTCCTCTGCAGACAATGCCAGAAGACAACAGCTGAAGAATAGTTAGCAGCCAAGTTCTATATTAGTGATGGCAAACCTTTTAGGTGCTGAGAGCCCAAACCGGAATCATGCCAGAAACCGAAGACCAGCGCACTGGCCAGCTGGTCTTTCGGCACCATAGCACATGAAATGCGCACAGGAAAACCAAAGACTAGGTGGACCTAGCTGGTCTTCAGGTTTCTGGCATGCACAAAGACCAGCTGGCTGTGCGCATGCACATACCCACAGAGAGGGCTCTGCATGACACCTCAGGCACACATGCCATAGGTTCACCATTGTGGATCTATGTTGATTTGGACCTATATCAACCTATGTGATTAGAGTACAGTACTGCAGGATACTTCTGCTGACTGCCAGCTGTCTACAATTTGACAGTTCAAAAAATTGTACCAGGTTCAAGGTTGCTTCAGTCTTCCATCCTTCTGAGATGGGTAAAATGAGTACCCAAATTGTTAGGGGCAATATGTTGACTCTGTAAACTACTTAGAGAGGGCTGTAATACACTGTAAAGTGGAATATAAATGTCAGCATTCCAATATTATCCAGAATTAAATCAGAGTTCAAGACATAACTTTCATCAAAGTTCCAATTTAGTAAGACAGACATGTTGGCACATCTGTGGAAACCCAAATCTGAAAGCTTCCTAGATTTCCACCCAGTTGAAAGTTCATGATCTTGCCACTCATAAGTTCATCACATGGTCCAATTTTCCTCAGCCATGCTGGCATTTCCACCCATCTAGTTCCGGTCAGATGCAGAGGTGCAGAGACAAAGAATGACCTTGATTTACAAATACAAATACAAATACAAATACAAATACAAATACAAATACAAATACAAATACAATACAATAGCAGAGTTGGAAGGGACCTTGGAGGTCTTTTAGTTCAACCCCCTGCCTAGGCAGGAAACCCTATACCATTTTAGACAAATGGCTATCCAACATCTTCTTAAAGACTTCCAATGTTGGGGCATTCACAACTTCTGGAGGCAAGCTGTTCCACTGATTAATTGTTCTGTCAGGAAATTTCTCCTCAGTTCCAGTTGCTTCTCTCCTTGATTAGTTTCCACCCATTGCTTCTTGTTCTACTCTCAGGTGCCTTGGAAAATAGTTTGACTCCCTCTTCTTGTGGCAACCCCTGAGATATTGGAACACTGCTATCATGTCTCCCCTCTTTCTATTAGACATACCCAGTTCCTGCAACCGTTCTTCATATGTTTTAGTCTCCAGTACCCTTATCATCTTTGTTGCTCTTCTCTGCACTCTTTCTAGAGTCTCCACATCTTTCTACATCGTGGTGACCAAAACTGAATGCAGTATTCCAAGTGTCGCCTTACAAGGCATTATAAGTGGTATTAACACTTCACATGATCTTGATTCTATCCCTCTGTTTATGCAGCCTAGAACTGGGTTGGCTTCTTTGGCAGCTGCTGCACACTGCTGGCTCATATTTAAATGGTTGTCCACTAGGATTCCAAGATTCCTTTCACAGTTACTACGTTTAGCAAGGTACCACCTATACTACTTCTAGAAAGGATTTTTTTTTTGTTTGAAAACAAACACATTCTACTCCTTACTATTTCCCCCTCCCAATTCCCCACTAATGAACAGCATAGTAAAGAGAGAGGGGGGGGGAGAGTCTGGCAGGCCAAGGTGGTGCAGTGATTAGGGTGCAGTACTGCAGACCACTTCAGCTGACTGTTATATGCAGTTCAGCGGTTCAAATTTCACGGCTCAAGGTTGACTCAGCCTTCCATTCTTCCGAAGGTGGGTGAAATGAGGACCCAGACTGTGGGGGCAATATGCTGACTCTGTAAACCGCTTAGAGAGGGCTGAATGCCTTATGAAATCGGTATATAAGTCTAACTGCTATTGCTATTGCTATTAAAAGGAAATATAACTGCAGGCCTGACAATAAGTCTATGCTAATTGCTAATTGCTATCTGGGATGTTATGGTCTGCCATTTTTAAGAGTTCTCCAAAGTGTACTAGACACTTTTTGATTTTTTAAAAAATATAAACGTGTTTTAGATACATATTTTTAGATAAAAACCATAAGTGCATGCAATATGAAAAATATCACACACACACAATTTAACATCCTATTTATGCCTTTTAAAAAGAGTAAGTTGAAATGGATTGAGGAGAGAAATGGACTTTTACAAAAATCACATGAACTGGATAAGTCCATCTATTTTGCATGAAACCGAATGTTCAAACCATATGGGAATAATCTAGATGAAGTTTGATGAGCTAAAATAAATGTAGAAGTTAAGAAAGAAAATCAATGAGACCTCTGTTCATTACAACCTCAGTACTATTTATGCCATTTTGAATTCCACAATATTTAATTGTGTCTTGCCTTTTGAAAGTTTATTTTGGGAAACCTGTATTTCCATCCCATTTTTCCTTTCAAACTGACCCAGTTTGATTTTTATTGCGTAGCAAAGGTGAGGCTCTGTTTCCAAAGAATATTAACAAGGAATTGTACCTCCATTCTTCAAAGTCAGTGTAATCTGGAAACCTGTCCATCCTATTGAGTATTTATGTTAGTGCAATTCATTCTGAAGATATAATCGCTAACAAGATTAGCTCTTGATTCCAAAGACAACAAGCTTAATGACTGTAACTCTTAACTAGCCAGTGAATAAATCTGTTTGGACATTAAAGATAATAGCTGCCACTAACTGCTCTGAAGCAATATTGCTATATATATGATTTGCTCTATTAATGCATAGGGTGGACATATTTTCAGTTGTGTGTAACAATGGAATAAAAAAAATTATCCCAAATAACACATACATCACAAAAGATGATGGAAATAAAGCAAAACAATGGACATGCAGTGTATTATCTTGGTGCTGTTAAAGAATGCTTAGATAAGTAAACACAGAGAGATACCAAATCAATAGTTATATATTTCAGTAGGAGACACTTCACCATCTCAATGTAATGATTCATCAAGCTAAATAAAGGCTGAGACAGTATTTGGAAGTAAATGAATTCTATCTGTTGTTGACTTAAAGCAGTTTTGAAGTCCTAAAAGGTGTGGTTTAATTGAAATTTCAGTAAGGGAAGAGAAATTAAATAAGCTCTCAATTCAGAATGACACCATATCATTGGGGAAACCTAGATTCTGCTACTTCAAGAGGTACAAATATAGCATTTACTATAGTAGCACAATTACAAAAAAGAAAAAAAATGCATTTGTGTATGTACAACTTAATTTTTCAAGCTTAGAAAGAGATAGATTATTTTAATATAGTTTTACACACATTCAGTCCACATCTGTATACATTTATGCTTGCCTCTCAGATGAAATGGACTTTTTGGACAAGCTTAGAATCATAGGATCTTGAGGAACATCTAGTTAATCCTCAGCCAGGACTGGAAATCACTGTTTAAACTTGAGTTTCAGCCCCCCAGTTCTGGGATGCAGTGGGTGCTCATTCTGTTATTCTGCTGATCCCATTACATACCAGAGCCATCATAACAGTTAATACACCTGGACTCCACTCCTTGTTGAGTGCAATTTATAATGTAATTTATAATGATGGCAGTAACAGTGGGCTATCTGTCTGCTGGGATGTTCCAACCAACACTCATTGAGACCAGAAATATCACTCTCAGACCTACAAACAGAGGTAGTTAGCACATGAATTAACAGCCAGTTCAACCAGCACTGAAAATGGGAGAGTAAGCAGGCACATGCTTGCTTCACTCATGTGTGTGTCATCCCAATATGCGCTCGGCCTTGCAAGTCTTGTGTGCATGCATGCAGCATCAAAAACAAGGCTAAATAGGACAGCATGGCGCTGTGGTGGTGGGGGGGTTGCAACTGTAGGTTGCAACTACCAGTTCACCCAAGCCGGTCTGAACCGGCAGTAGCCCACCACTGCCTACAACATCTTTATGATCACCACTGCTCATTTCATCCCCAATTCACTCTCTTTTCCAGGCTGTTCAATTATCTATAGAACATATATCTTTTTCTGCCAGAGTCAGAGGCCTGGCTATACCCAAATATTTGTAGACACCAAATCTTCTTGAGTATATTTCCTTGCACAGCAACACCAACCTTCAAATGAAGCCGCCACACCGGTCAATCCTTTCAATTGTCCATATCCCTCTTCCTATTCCTGTCCAAGATTTGTTAAAAATAGATCATGCCAAACCAATCTCATTTCCTTCTTTGAAAAATCGACTAAATTAGTAGACCGATGAAATGCTGTGGAGATAGTACATTTAGACTTCGGTAAGGCATTCAACAAAGTAAACCACAACATATTGATTGGTAAGCTAGAAAAATGTGGGATAGACAGCATCACCACCAGATTGATTTGTAACTGGCTGACAAACCATACTCAAGGAGTGGTCCTTAATGGTACTACATCTACATTGAGGGAGGTAAGCAATGGAAGGTATAAACACAAGGTATAACTATTTTCATAAATAATTTAGATGAGGTGTACAGTCTGAGTTAGTCACCAGGACCAGAGATTTTGCATTTCAAGTAGAGGTGGGTTGCTCCTGGTTTGGCCCTGTTTGGCCGAACTGGTAGTGGAATTCAGGCCTGCCATGCCCATGAACAGGTTCCCTCACCACCTCTGGCCCATTGCCATTTTGGTTTTGAGTGACTGTGTGTGCGCAGTTCATTGTAAATTGTTCTGCACATCCACAAAGAACAATTTACATTGAACAGTGCACACACGCACAGTATGTGTCTAGTGCATGGGTTGCAAACCGGTAGTAAAACTGGCAGCAACCCACCCCTGATTCCAAGTTTTCAGACCCATCTTCAGGGAACTTCTCTCTAGCATGATGAGGGAATAGAAAGGGAACTCATCAAATTTACAGATGACTCTAATGTGGCAGGAATAGCCAACACTCCAGAAAACAAGCTCAGAGTCTAACAAGGTCTTGACAGATTTGAACGAAGGGCCCTATCCGACAACATGAAATTTAATGTGGGGAAAGACAAGGTTTTACACCTAGGTAGAAAAAACAAAATTAGGTGAAACTTGGCTAAAAAACAGTGTGTCCTTGGAGTTCTATGGACAATCATTTAAACATACAGCAGTGTACAGCAGCAACCAAAAAGCTAACATAGTCCTTGGTTATATAAACAGAGGCATAGAATCAAAATCACGTCACATATTAGTGCCACTTCATAAATCCTTAGTAAGACCACACCTGGAGTACTGCATCCAATTTTGGTTACCACATCACAAAAAAAGATGTTGAGACTTTGGAAAAGTGAAAAGAAGAACAACTAAGATGATTAAAGGCCGAGAGGCAAAATATATGAAGAACAGTTGCAGGAAATGATATGACTAGTCTAGAGAAAAGAAGGACTAGGGGTGATATGATAGTAGTATTCCAGGGGATACTGCCACAAAGAAGAGGGCATAAACTTATTTTCCAAAGCACCAGAAGGCAAGACAAAAAAGCAATGGATGGAAACTAATCAAGGAGAGAAGCATCTGGAATTAAAAGAAACTTCCTAACAGTGAAGACAATTAACTAGTGGAACAGAAGTTGTAGGTACTTCATCACTAGAGATTTTTAAAAAAGAGTGGACAGCCGTTTGTCTGAAATAGTATAGGGTTTTCTGCTTAAGCAGGGATTGGACTAGAAGACCTCCAAGGTCCCTTCCAGCTGTAGTCTGAATGAAGGTGTTATAACATTCTTAATATAGTGCATAGAGCAAAGCTGCAATAGAGTAGCACAAGCAGTTGAGGAGATATAAATGCGACAGTTATTTAATTGTTTACCTCTGGGAAAGATTAAAATGGCAAGTGAGTAAAGCAAACTAATAATCTGAAGCTTTTACAAATGTCCATGAAGAGGGGGGTCTTTCAAACACTTTTGGATTAATTAGCATTATTTCAATGTTCTATGTATAATTAGTGTTCCACTTCTAGAGCTGAGTTGCAAAAATCTGGATGACCATTAGATGCAGAAAATCCTCATCTCTTTGCTCCTGTCATCATCTAGACTTCTGCAATCATCTAGACTTCTGCAATCCACATCTGGTAGCCTGAATTATAGAAAGTGCAATTATAGAAAGATGCTGTTTTCATGGGATAGAAACCAGGCAAAAGTGGCCTTTTTGCGTAACCTATTTGAATAACAGAGAGACAGTTTGGTGTAGTGGTTAAGGCATCAGATTAGAAATTGAGAGATTGTGGGTAACCTTGGGCCAGTCTCTTTTTCTCAAACCCAGGAAGCCAGCAAGGGCAAACTATTTCTGAAATCCTGCCAAGAAAACAGAGTGACCAGTCCAGGCAGTTCCCAGAAATCAATACTGATTCAAAGGCATGCACATAGAGACACAAATTTGGAAATGATGTAATTATCCCATCCTCTGATAACATTACGTAGGACTTTGCAATAACAAATTTGCAATGGCTTGTCAGCATTAAGTTTCATGTCTTCATTCAATCTACATTTTTAAAAACCTCAATTGTTTACATCCTGTCTCCAAAATAGATGCAGTTTTTAATAACCCTTTAAAAAAACCCATAATACTCTCATTCATCTGCACTGGCCAAATTTGGTAACCATAGCTATTCAAAATTTGGAGATCTACGTACCTGTTATGGAGAAGCACAGATGGCAACTCTAATTTAGCACCAACATATGATGAGGTAATAGAAAGATTCAGATGCAGATTTATAAAAATTCCAGGCTCTCTGCTTGGATGGGTAACGTTATTTGTATTCTCTCATTTTCATTGTTTTCAATTAAAGTTTTACTAGGAACAAAGCATCCAACATCAGAATTACCTGCTTCAAGGTTAGAATGTTTTGCATCCAGCAGTGAAAAAAGTTACCAGCCTCTCCCTTGACATATCTGTATACAATCAATATCTAGTATTATTTATTTATTTATTTATTTATTTATTTATTTATTTATTTATTTATTTATTTATTTATTTATTTATTTATTTATTGAGTTTGTATGCCGCCCACTCTCAAGTGACTCAGGGCGGCTTACAAATAAAAGGAAGGGGGAACATACAAAAATAAAAAACAACATTAAAATTCCACAACATTCATAACTTAGGATGGGGCTGGATAACTCAACATCCCCAGGCCTGCCAAACAGCCAGGTCTTGGTCGCTTTGCGGAAGGCCGGAAGGGTAGTAAGGGTCCGGATCTCCATGGGAAGATCGTTCCATAGGGCCGGAGCAGCTACAGAAAGGCCCTCCCCGGGGGGGTCGCCAGCCGACATTGACCGGCAGATGGAATCCGGAGGAGGCCTAATCTGTGAGATCTTATGGTCTCTGGGAGGTAAATGGCAGGAGGCGGTCTCTCAGGTGGCCAGGTCCTATACCATGTAGGGCTTTAAAAGTAACGACTAGCACCTTGAAGCGTGTCCGGAGACCAATGGGAAGCCAGTGCAGCTCGCGGAGGATAGGTGTAACATGGGTGTACCTAGGTACGCCCACTATCACTCGCGCGGCTGCATTCTGGAAAGTTTTCTTTCTCTTATCCTCTTTATTGTGGTAATACCACCATCTCTTGCAAATGGCAAACTTTGGAGAGGGAAAGTCTTAGGTTTTAGACTGAACACTTGTGCTTGATTTTCAGATGAGACCACAAGCAGTTTAAGGCTTATCATCACCACTTCTCCATCCATATACTTGGTATACCATATAGTAGTGATGGCTAACCTTTTCCGGACTGAGTGCCCAAACCATGCGTGTGCATGCACAAATGTGTGCTTGCCCAAACCCCAAAAATGCAATGCATGCACAGCCCCCATGCATGCACTCCACCCCATGCATGTACATGCGTCCTGGCCCCACACATGCACATGTGTTCCCCGCATGTACCCCTTCCCCCATGCAAAAATGGCAGACTCAAAAACCAGCTGGCCGGCAGGAGACATGCGCAACGGAGCTGAACTGGGGCAACGGCTCATGTGCCATCATAGTCGGCGCTGTGCCACCTCTGGAACACATGCCATATGTTAGCCATCATGGCCTTATAGTATGGTCATATTTTATCCCAGACTTACAACTTTATTGATTTTATTACAAGAGTTGACCAATTCTTTGTAGTGTAGAATACAGAAACCATAGGAAGCCCCTTGGAGAAGTCCAATGTGTCAAGTTTTTTTTCCCAGGAGAATTCTGACTTTTCAAGACTGCTGTCCAACCACATGTCTTCTGTTTGTACAATGCCTCAATCAGATCCTGAATCAAATCGGTCAGTAGCAAGTCTATACAAAATAAAAGCTTAAATATCTGTTCAGATCAGTTCATGTGATTTTTTTTAAAAAAAAGATCTTAAACATGCATAAATCACTATGTCAATACATCTGTAATCAATTTGGCTGTGGTTGAGGACTGGGAAACTATGCTTAAATATAATTATATTAGAGCCATTCAAAGGATCAACTTATAATATTAGAAGTTATTTCCTGAAAACCCCTATTTATGAAAACTCCCATTTATAGTAGCTTGGGTCATGCTATTAAATTTGGGAACCATTTCTGCAAGTTGTAAGAAAGACTAAATTCTTTTAGGGAAATGTCGAATAGCGATTCTCTAACCTTGAGGTACCAAACTCGTGGTGACACATTGTCATTACATGACGTATCACAACTTTTCCCCCTTTTGCTAAATTGGGGATGGATGTGGCCAGTATGTGACACATCCGGCCCATGTGAGTTTGACACCCCTCCTCTAGCCCAACAAATCATTTTAATTTGTCTAAATCTCTTTTAGGTTTAGCTTCTGGTAATTTCATTAATATGTCCCTGTCAATTTGTTGACAAATGGACAATTAATGATTGTTTTTCATCTTCATTTTATAATCTATAACATTAATGGTCTTAGATCTAAATTTAAACCTGGTCTTGCTTTGCTTTTTGGGATCAGCAAAGGCACATTTCTGTAAAACAGGTCATTATTATCATACTGCTGATGTCAGATGAGTCGAAGCTGAAGTTAGAACTTTGCCTAAGGTCTTCTAGAGAGTTCATGAAAGAAAAAAAGATTTGAAGTTATCTGCATTTCATTGAAAATAAATCCAACAAAATGATGAATTTGGTTTACATGTCTTTAATGTTACAGAGTTTACTAATAGAACAGAACAGTGCATAACTAATTTTAATTACAATTAATATCCATTTTTTATCAGAAAATAATTATACTTGTTTTGGTCACCTTGTTCCCTTTGAATAGCATAACAAATGCCAGTAAACAACTTTCACCATTACTGTATATCAGAGGTTCTGTATATTCCTCAGGTTCTGACCATTTCTGGAGAACTGAAGTGAAAATTTTGAGTGGTTTGGAGAACCGATAAATACCACCTCTGACTGGCCCCACCCCTATCTATTCTCTTGAGTCCCCTGATCTGGAGGGAATGGGGATTTTGCAGTAACCTTCCCCTGGAGTGGGGAAGAGAATGGAGATTTTACAGTATCCTTCCCCTACCATACCTACCAAGCCATGCCCACAGAACCGGTAGTAAAAAAAATTGAATCCCACCATTGCTGTAAATGTAAATATCCAAGGTGCACAGGACAATTCTACACTTTCCTGCTACTTGCCACATCATACAAGGTTTCCAGGTTCTGCATAGCGGCCCTTAAAATCTGTCAGATGATGATGACCTGTGCCTCAACTAATCTTAATGACCATCTAGTTAGTTATTTGTGATATATTATCTACATATTAATTTTATGCTTCCTGTATTCATTTAATGTTTCACCTCTCCCTTTAGATTCTTTTTAGACTTTTGTTTGTTTTGTTTAAGAACTGCACATCTTCCTCACAGAAGGACTCTGGGATGTTGTATATTAAAGTATAAAAGCTATAAAATATTTTTCAAAATTGTTCATTGTTTGTATCCCATCTGCCTTATGCTAGGACCATAATAAAAATTTGATTATCTAAACAATCTTACATTTATTAGAGTAAAATAACTGGAACTGGAATAATACTACAATTTGTTATATTTTTCCTCAAGATTTCTTGGAATCTGAGGCAAAAGTTACAAGCAATTCCTGGCAGAAAGCAAAGAATTGGAAAGAAAAAAAAGAAAAAAAAAAAGAAAAAGAAAAGAACAATGGGAACAAAACAGTTTGTAGACAATTAATAGAAAGATTATAATTACTTTGCAATATAAGCAATAATATGAATGCAGTTACTCAAGCTTATGGAAACACTAAGTTGCTACCAATTTATAGTGCTATTATCTAGGGAAATCTCTAGAGCAAGAATTAAAATTCTCACCTCCATCTCTCCAAACCAACATGCATTTTATTGATTGATGCCCAGAGGCAAAGTTAAAAGCAGGAAAATGATACCCCCATTCAAAACTTGTAAATATAAGTTATAATGTTTTTCCTACATTAAGCAAGGAGTGATATAAATGAGTATGGTTAACTAGAAGCAGCATTATATTCATCCAATGGTGATACAAGTAGGCAGTGAATTCCAAATGATAATGTTTATTTGTGTGAATAGTGAAGGATGCAATGATGATATTATTTCTAGTAAAAACTGATATTTACTAAAAAAAAAAATAGCAAGTGTAGCAACTTTACTATGATGTGATACATTAAAATTGTCCGTATTACTCTTTTTTTCTGTGTGGTCTAAATCTAGGCCCAAATTGGATTATTAAAAAAAACACAATGGTTACTGTTTTGAGCTAAGGGAATAAGGTGGGATCTTAAGAATATTCTCTGAATATTGAGAATAAGTCAAGAGAGAAAAATTTGCATGAAATTCTCTTTACCTCCACCTTTTGCCTGGTAAGGAATAAATATACCGTATTTTTGGAGTATAAGACGCACTTTTTTCCTCAAAAAAGAAGCTGAAAATCTGGATGTGTCTTATACATCGAATACAACATTTTTTGCCTCCCGAAGTCCCACCCCTTCACCAAAATGGTCGTGCATAGCCTTATGAAGGCTTTCAGAAAACTCCTGGTGGCTGGGGAGGGCAGAAATGAGAAAAAATGGGCCGTTTTTGCCCCCCCCCAGCCCCGCAGCACTCTATAAGCCTCCATAAAGCTATGCATGCAATTTTTTTTGACAAAAATCAGGCCTGTTTTCTCAAAAAGGGGCCGTTTTTTGTTCTTTTCTGCTCCCCAACTCCCAGGAGCACTCTGCAAGCCCCCCAAGGCTATTCGTGCCTTTTATTTGAAAAAAAATGGCCCCTTTTCATGAAAAGGGCCGTTTTCGGAGGTTTGAAGAGTGCAAAAACTTTTTTTTTCCTTTTGGAAAGCTCTTTAACTGATGAGAATTACATTGATCAAGTGCTGTGCCAGCAGAAATGAAGTCTTAAGGTTTGTCAGTGTACTCTCTCTCTCCCTACTACCTACTGTATTTTTCTCTCTCTATCCCCTATCTTCCTTCCTTCCTTCCTTCCTTCCTACCTACCTACTTACCTACCTACCTACCTACCCCCCCTCTCTCTCCCTACGTATCTACTGTATTCTCTCTCTCTCTTTCTTTTCTCGCTTTCTATCCCTTTACCTACCTACCTACACATACACTCTCTCTCCCTACCTACCTACTGTATTTCTCTATCTATCCATCTCTTTCTATTTCTTTCTCTCTATCCCTATACCTACTACCTACACACTCTTTCTCCCTACCTACCTACTGTATTTCTCTATGTATCTATCTCTATTTCTCTCTTTCTATCCCTTTATCTATCTATCTATCTATCTATCTATCTATCTATCTATCTATCTACCTACCTACCTACTCTCTCTCTACCTACCTACCTACTGTATTTCTCTTTATTTCTCTCCCTCTCTATCCCTCTATCTACCTACCTACTTTTTTTTAAAAAAAATGCCTCTTTAAAACCTTGGTACGTCTTATACTCTGAAAAATGTGGTACTTTGTAATGTGATCATTACTAGTAAGTTGCTAAATAACAAAATAAATATATTCTTAAGGCTTCCTTCACAAATGACTTGAAATACAATATACTTAAAGCGTAGTTAATTTAAGCAGCAATATTTTCAACAGGAATGATTTGAAAAACATTTCTTTGCTTGTTGTTTTTCATAACGAGTCAATTAAAGGTGTTTGTCTGGGACAAATGTTGATATTTTTTTTTAGGAAAGCAAGCTGTATTAATTAATTGTCTTGAATATTTATAAGGTACTGAAACAGGCATTTTTCACAACACACACACCATCCAGAAAGCAGCTTTGATATAAAAGACCTGTGAGTTATACATGGATTTTCCTTATTGTTTGTTATATAGCATATGGCAAATCAATATGGCAAATCAATAACAATTGATGAATACTTTGGGTATGATCTAAAATCTGATGTATTTAATTTTAGCCATTTATTATATTGCTGTCAATTCCTCTTTTTCTTCTCTGAAGGCAATAAGGATTTGCATGCCCTATATGACTATGCCGTAAGTAGAGGACATCAGAGAAGAATCACAATTAAAATAAATGGCACTGATTCAGGTCCAATTAATATATAGAAAGCAATTATGCCAGTATGCTTCAGGACATATTGTTATCACAATGAATGGCTTTAAGAACATTTTAACATCCAAAGTGATCAAATGAACGCTTATAACTTAGTTCTGGCAGATTAGCAAAATAAAATACCTCTCTGTAGCTCTGGTTGAGCTCTGGCTAGCTTGGTATTGTGATTAAGGCATCAGGTTAGAAATGGGGAGATGAGAAGTTCTAGTCCTTGGGCACAAAGCCAACCACTTGACTTTGGACCTGACACTTTCTCTCAAACCTAGGAAGGAAGCAATGGAAAATCTCTTCTGGAAAGTATTGTCAAGCAAACTGAAAGGATTTGCCCAGGCAGTCACTAGAAGTAAACAATGCTGAGAATTCTGGAAACATTGCTAAGTCTAAATTGTATATAGCCCAATTATATATAGCCCACAAAGAACAGGATGTCAACCTATTTTCCAAAGCACCAGAAGACAAGACAAGAAACAATGGACTGAAACTAATCAAGGAGAAAAGCAATGTAGAACTAAGGACAAATTTCCTAACAGTGAGAACAATTAACCAAGTGGAACATCTTGCCTTCAGAGGTTGTGTGTGTTCCATCACTATATATATTATAGTTTTAATAGGTTTTTTTTTCATTTTCATAACATACAGCGACATGTATACTATTACATAACCAACATCTTATTGTATTATTAACTGTTCACATCAATTCGTCTTACCATCAACTCCCAAAAACAATTATTGGCTCTTCTGCTCTCCATACACCATATTTGTACCTTATCACCACTGCAGGTTTTTAAGAAGAGACTGGACAGTCACTTGTCTGAAATGATACTTTGGAATATAATTTGTTGACAGTGATATTTTGTGACCAGATTGTGAAAAAGGTGACTTTCTTTGCACCAAAATGGGGTTTAGCTTATTTTCCTAAATAAGAGTACAAGTTACAGTATTAACAAGCATTTTTAAAAAGGAGCATACTCTTTCTTAGATACATAATATCTATCTGTTGTCTATCATTATATTTATTGAAGAAAAATTAGATTTTATCATAAACCATATAAAAAAACCATAAAAGTAGATAGTACCAAAAATAAAAATACTAAAACAAATGCATAAAAGAAACACAGCAAAATTTATAGTTCATACAATAAAATCAGCAGGGAGTTGAATATAAAGTGTATTATGGAACAATGATAAACAAGACATGATTTGGTGAACACCTTGCATGGTGAACATTAATTACAAAGCTAAACCAGGGATTGAAACATAATCATTTTTTTTTCCTCTCAAGCTGTCAATATTCTGATTATTAAAGGAATGGACTCCATGCATACACTAGTATGGTCTCTGATTTAGCTCTGCCCATGCTAACTTTTTTCCTTTAGTGTGTAAAATTCTCAGCATTAAGAAAATCCTACAATTTGGCAAGTTGTTGAAGATCTTATTTTAAGGTAACTTTGTTTTCATTGTCAATGCTAAATAGCAAACTTTAAACAAGATGGACTGTTGATCTAACATTCTATTGATGCTAGAATCAAATATTTATAAAAAAATATTTTATAAACACTCGGGATCATAAGACGCACATTAGCTTTGGAGGAGGAAATCAAGAAAAAAAAATCTGCCTCTGCCTCCCAGCATCCATCCGATATTCATTTGGCTAGTGTCCTTGCAGCAAACAGCAAACAGCCTGGTCAGTTTCAGCACCGTTATTGCAGCCCAAGTATGTGGCTCGTCAGAGCTCCACTCTGTTACGCCCACCACCGGTCAACTGAGCTGAGCTACAGCCACCATCAGGGAAAGCTGGAGCCTTCACTACTGAGCAGCTGATTGGTGATTGGATTTGCCTTCTGGAATATCGCTGATCAGCTCTTTTTAGGCGGTGGGGATCATTGCCGCCCATTTGCTGCCATTGTGTCCTTTGTGCCACTCCCCCAATGCAATGTCACTTTATCTGGATATTCTAAATACACAGTTTTGAATAGGAAACAGATTAAGACAGCTTTCCTCATTTTATCCTTCTTGCTTCCTTGGACAACATTTTTGATAAATTTAAGGTAATATTTTCAATAACCCTCTAGAAAGGAGCATATCATAAAGAGTGAGGCAGGAGTAGAGCAAACAGTACATGACTGATATGCCAAAGTATTATGAGGACATATCATATTTTCTATTTAAACATATTTTGTATTTGAATATATTTTGTATTTAAACATATTTTGCATTTAAAGATGTAAGTTAGTGGGATTTCCCACAGCAGATAAAAATATCTCACCTTGAATAATCTAAACAAGTCTTTGAACTGGCAAAGGAAAAGTGATATAGATCTAGTAAACAAACAAAACACAAAGCTAAATCAGAGTCAGACTATTTAGTCATTAAATGGGAGACAACCAAAAGATCCTAGAGATGTAGAACAGATGGAGAATTCGGGGGGGGGGGGGGGAAATGGGAGACTTCCATATTGTTGCCAAAAAAGTAACATGGATATAATCAGCTGCAAATAAGTACAACGTAAGTTTTACATAACATAGTATTATTATGTGTTGTTTTATGCATGTTGACATAATGAAGAAAAGTTACAGAAATTTCTTAAAATAGAAAGAAAGCATATATGTGTTTGTCTTAGGGTATTAGAGATGATAACCATTGCTATATATGCTGTTTATCTTTGTTTGCACATTGTACAATCTCTGGGTAGTGATTCTATGTAATGCTAAATTTGTAAGTGAGGGACTATTATACAAATATTTTCCTGAATGCCATTAGGTTAGATGTTTTGCCTTTTATTACCATTGACAGGAAAAGAATGCTATATGTGTAATCATGTGGTTTGTTTAGATTGAATGTGGGAAAATCATAAGAAGCAGGAGTATTTTGCCATAAAACCTGGAATGTATAATCTGTAATCTTTAGGCAGGTCTCAGGAGTACCTGCATTACAGATCATAATTTAGTCATAATTTTGCTACATAGTATATATGGAACATTTATGTCCTTTTAATCTCCCTCATAAATCATTTCTCCCAGCTGCTTAATCACTTATACTGACCTTCTTTGAATCCTTTCCAACTTTTGATGGCCTCTTGGTAATGGCATGCCAACAGCTGTCTGAATACTCTAGGCAGAGTCTTATACTACCCATATGAAGGAAAAGCTTTCATCAAGTAAGAAACATGTGAAACATATTCAGAATCACCTGATTGGCACTGAAGATCACTTTTAAAGAATAAATGCATATGAAGTTTCCATGCATTTTCAGATTTTATGTTCCTAAATTACATAAATTTTAGTTCTTGAACATATCTGTGCTTTGGATTACTAATTCTTCAATGTAATTTTTTCCCTTCAGCTTTCCAAACTGATTTGCATTATTTCCTGCTCTTACTTTACTTCTCACTTTCATAGATCCCTTTCTTTTTCTTATTTCTCACTGGTAAGCCAAGAAGCTCTTAATTTAGTATCATCTGTAAAGGTAATTAATGCACTGTTTACACCATCCTCCACATCATTATTACAATTTTGCATTCCACTAAGATATAAAAAGTGTAGTAATCAATCTTGGAGTTTAAAGTATTAAATTTGATTCCTATTGTGAGCATTCATCATAAAGAGTGTGTATGCATATGTGACAGGAAATAGAATAATTTAAAAACAAACCATAATTAATTAAAAATATTCCATAGTACATAAAGTATTAACAAGGATGTGTGAAGATTTAATGTTAAGATTGAAATATGGTTAAGGCTGGTACCAATTAATACTGTTAATATGAAAATGATGTTTTATGCACACTTGCATGGTTCTAACCAATATATTTTTAATGATGTACTAAAATGAAATTGCAAAATAAATAGATCAAAGGGATGAGAAAAAGTACTGCAAACTTTCAGGTAGCCTTCTTAATTTTACTTTTTCTTCCTCATATTATTTGGATCGAAGGATAATGTTTGACTAATTTCTCATTTTTCACTGAATTGTAAACATCACTTGAAAACTGTCTGATATCTTATTTTATATTCTTTCTTTACTGAACCCTTTTCTATCAAGAAAAAAAAAACTCCACCTTTTATTGCTATCATAGGGTCAGGCTCCCTAACCCTCAATGCAATAAGTTAGATAGAATTTGGGTCCTACAATGTATCTGATTTCAAATATCTAACTAGATTTGAAATAGTTGGTTAAACATTCATATGTTGAAGGTTCAGGGATTAAATGTGCAGCAGTTGAATAGTTGGTGTGTTAAGGAATACATATCATCTAGCAATTCTTTTATGTTGTACTAACTGTCTAGTTGTCCTATGTAACCAGACTTAGTTGGAATGTCAAAGATAGCAGCTAATGATTAGTCCTTAATGACAATGGAAGCAACACCAGGTTATCTGAATTCTACTGGAACAAAGCAATATCAGAAAAGTACATAACACCATCAGAAAAGCTCTTAACATTCACCCTTAAGATTATAAATAGGTTACTCATAATTAAACAGGATCAACTGAGAGCTTCAAAATACTGTTACAATACGTAAGAGATTCTCTGTTGCTTCTGTTTATGTTTATAAAAAGTTCATAGTTCCTGGTCTTTTTTTTTTTTTTTTTGTCTTTCCAAACCAACTTTAAAGATATTTAGCAACCCTTTCCGGACCAATTATTTTGAAATTTATCATGTTTCTTTCCTAAATTTATTTTCAAGACATTTTTCAAAGGCACAGCTTTCTACAATACCAGGCAAATAAGTAAATCCTTTTTCTGAAGATTACCAAATGAAACAAATTAGAAAAAAAAAACTTAAACTGAAATTTGGAAGGGATATGTATGCTTCTAAATTTATTCAACCTGCTTGTACCCATTCTTTCCCATTGTACTTTTAAAATGAAAAATAAAAATCTAAAGGCACTTGGTGTGCATTTTATCCTCCCACAAATGTATTTATCCTTGGTTTGATAGATTCCATTTGCTAAAGAATGGATACCATGCTAGAAAAGCAAAGGGGAAAAAAACAGACCCATGAAACTGCAGATCAATTAACACCAATACCTGGGAAGATACTGGAAAAAATAATTTAAAAATCTGCAGATCTATAAACAGATCAGTGATATTAAGTGGAACTTGTAATTAGTTTTAAAAATAGTTTTTTTTTATATCTCAGTTACTGTTTTCATCAAGCATCCTGATTAGACTTGGTGAAGAAGAGTTCTCATCCTGAAAACAATGCAGAGTTATTTATCTATCTATTTTTTAAATATTATATTTGTCTAAGATACTCCAATGCATCTAACAAAAGCAGTTGTTATGTAATAATAATAATAATAATAATAATAATAATAATAATAATAATGCCTGGAAATACAATCAAGGCCATAAATACCTGGGCAATACCAGTTATAAGATACACAGCTGGTATAGTTAACTGGACACAAGCTGATTTGGACCTTTTGG
Organism: Thamnophis elegans; assembly: GCF_009769535.1. Lineage (NCBI taxonomy): Eukaryota > Metazoa > Chordata > Lepidosauria > Squamata > Natricidae > Thamnophis > Thamnophis elegans. Next base: position 22,217,284 of record NC_045544.1, read on the forward strand.
ACCGAAAAACCAGGAAACTAATGACAATGCACTACAGTTTACATCCACGTGGTGATACTGATAGACTGTACCTGCCCCGAAAATCAGGTGGCAGAGGATTATTACAATGAAGCAAACGTTGAAGAAGAAAAACATGCACTGGCTGATTATTTAAAAGAAAGTCAAGAACATCTATTAATCGAAGTAAAGAACAAAAATCTACTGAAGGCCCAACAGACGAAACAAGAATACAGAAAAGATGTGATAAAATCAAGAATGGAGAGTTGGCAGAACAAAGCACTGCATGGCCAATTTCTGGAAAAATAAAAGATAAAGTGGATAGTGAACAAACTTGGTTATGGTTAACAACAGGTACATTAAAGAAAGAAACAGAGTCACTAATCCTGGCTGCGCAAGAACAAGCTATCCGCACAAATGCCATTAAGGCCAAAATCGAAAAATCCTCTGATGATGCCAAATGCAGACTTTGCAAAGAAGCTGATGAAACTGTTGATCACATACTCAGCTGCTGTAAAAAAATCGCGCAGACTGATATAAATTGCGGCACAATTCAGTAGCACAAATGATCCATTGGAATTTGTGCAAAAATTATAATATTAAAACAGCAACAAACTGGTGGGAACATCAGCCTGAAAAAGTCACAGAAAATCAGATGGTCAAGATCTTGTGGGATTTCCGTATACAAACCGACAAAATACTGGCGCATAATACACCAGACATCACACTGGTTGAGAAAAATAAGGTCACAATCATAGACATCGCAATACCAGGTGATAGCAGGGTCGCCGAGAAGGAACATGAAAAAATCGCAAGATACCAGGACTTAAAAATCGAAATTCAACGACTATGGCACAAACCAGCAGTGGTAATTCCAGTGGTAATTGGCACACTGGGTGCTATTCCAAAAGCACTGGAATTACATTTAAAACAGTTAAAAATTGACAAAATCACCATCAGTCAAATGCAAAAAGCCGCACTGCTTGGATCTGCACGCATATTAAGAAAATATGTTACGACGTCCTAGGCCCCTGGGTGGGGCCCGACTAGTAACCAATGCCAAATCCGGTGAAACAACTGGCCGCTGTGATACAATTGTATAATAATAATAATAATAATAATAATAATAATAATAATAATAATAATATATAATAATAAAAACTCCGCCGTTGCCGGTCCCAAGCCCGGATGAGAAAGGAAGGTTGGGATCAGGTTGGCATCTGGTCCCGTAAAAAAAACCCCGCCAACCCATACAATATGGTGAAAAAAACGAATAAGAATTCCATACCGCATCGGTCGTCGCGCGGGTTAACAAGGGCCGCGGCGGAGTTGGGGTCCCTAGGACATCCGTCGACAAGTGGGCTACAAGTGGACCAGCCACCAAAACGCCAAAAATATAGTGCAGATGAAAACCGTGCCATAATGGCCTGTTACTACAACTCAGAGCCAGAAAAAAGAGGATATTTTAAAGCGAATGTATGAATTATGGAAACAACAATATCCAGATTCAAATGTTAGTGAACAACGACTAAGCAGATCAAAGGCGATTTATTATACGGAATAAAGTGTTTAGTGAAGTTGAACTTGAGGAAATTCAGGCAAATTGCAAAACCCAAAAAACAATATCACAAGCGGAAATAACTGCAATTCAGACCACAACTAAAGACCACTATAGTAGAACTCCCAGAAGAAGCTCTCAGGGAGGAAATAACATCACCACCACTAGAACCAGTTATCACTGAACCAACTGATGAACTACTCAAAACACAAAGAATTGAAGGATAAGATCATGGAGCATTTTCTGCTTAATGAGGAAAGGCAACGTTTACCATCACTAAAAACTGTGCCGAAGAAAATTTTGGCCCCTATCAGTGAAAATGGTTAATGCAGTGTTTTCAAACAATTGAACCGGGAACCATCTTGGAAACAAACCAGTTAATGTACAGCGCAGCTGTAATATCACTAATGAACTAGGCATTAAAATTAAAGTACCTAGTCACACAACAGAAAAAGCATCAAAGCAAAGTGGAAAATCCGTCTAGAACAAAAATCAAAAAATTAAGGGCAGATGCTAGTAACTTAAAAACATGCATGAGCAACGGCTTAAAAACAACAAAACCATAGATCGGCTAATCAGAAGAATATAGATTGGATACAAGAAACATCAATGAAGCTGTAGAGATTGTAAAACAGCAGATAACAGCAACAGCTAGAAAAAATTGAAAGATATGAGGCACGAATCATCCAATATAAACAAAATCAGCAATTTCGATCAGACCAACGGCGTTTTTATCAAAGTCTTATGTGAATGGTGACACCAAAAGTGAAAAACCAGAAAAGCAGGCCACAGTTGAATTCTGGAAAGAATTGTGGGAAAATGCAAAGGACTACAACAAGGAAGCAAAGTGGATACATGACTTTGAGAAAAGCTATTGGCAACAAACAAATGCAAGTATTAGAAATAACAACTGAGATGGTCAAAAATCGAGTTAAAAAGGTAAAGAATTGGACATCACCTGGAAAGGACCAATTACATGGTTTCTGGCTCAAATATCTGACCAGTTTACATGCAATATTGGCCAGGCAACTGAATGAAATTTTACAAAAGGGCCAAATTGATGAATGGTTGACAACTGGAAAAACATACTTGATTCAGAAAGATCTAACTAAAGGAACAACACCTGAAAACTATAGACCAATAACATGCTTGCCAACAACCTTCAAATTACTCACAGGCATTATTGCAGATAACATGATGGATTATTTGGAAACAAACAACATCTTGCCAGTAGAGCAAAAAGGCAACAAAAGAAGGAGCAGGGGCACAAAAGATCAGCTTCTAATTGATAAAATGATATTAGAAATTGTAAGAACAGAAAAACAAACTTGAATATGGTCTGGATTGATTACAAAAAGGCATTTGACTCACTGCCACATAGTTGGATCATAAAATGCTTAGAGAAACAACTGGCATTAGCAAAAATATTACATCCTTTACTGAAAAGGCAATGAAACAATGGAGAACTGAGTTGGCAGTAGGGAATGAGAGCTACGGAATGGTTAATATCAAGCGAGGAATTTTCCAGGGTGATTCACTTTCACCTCTTCTCTTCATCATCGCAATGATCCCACTATCAGTAATCTTAAAAAAAATGAAATTAGGCTACCAAACAGCCAAAAAAAGCTGAAAAAAATTTCGCATTTACTATATGTGGATGATTTGAAACTCTATGGAAAGTCAGAAATAGAAATCCAATCATTGACAAATACAGTCCGAGTATTCAGCACCGATATTTCAATGCAGTTTGGCATGGAAAAATGCGCCACTGTATCCATAAAAAGGGGCCAAAATCACTGCATCTGAGGGAATTGAAATGCCCAATGGCCAACTAATTAAATGCAAAGAAAATGAAGCCTACAAATACTTAGGCATTCTGCAGTTGGATAACATCAAGCATGGAGAAGTAAAAACTATTGTCAGGCGAGAGTATACCAACAGAGTTAGGAAAATTTTGAAATCTAAATTGAATGGTGGAAATACAATCAAGGCCATAAATACCTGGGCAATACCAGTTATAAGATACACAGCTGGCATAGTTAACTGGACACAAGCTGATTTGGACCTTTTGGACCAAAAAACCAGGAAACTAATGACAATGCACTACAGTTTACATCCACGTGGTGATACTGATAGACTATATCTGCCCCGAAAATCAGGTGGCAGAGGATTATTACAAGTGAAGCAACAGTTGAAGAAGAAAAACATGCACTGGCTGATTATTTAAAAGAAACTCAAGAACATCTATTAATCGAAGTAAAGAACAAAAATCTACTGAAGGCCCAACAGACAAAACAAGAATACAGAAAAGATGTGATAAAATCAAGAATGGAGAGTTGGCAGAACAAAGCACTGCATGGTCAATTTCTGGAAAAAATAAAAGATAAAGTGGACAGTGAACAAACTTGGTTATGGTTAAAAAACAGGTACATTAAAGAAGAAACAGAGTCACTAATCCTGGCTGCGCAAGAACAAGCTATCCGCACAAATGCCATTAAGGCCAAATCGAAAAATCCTCTGATGATGCCAAATGCAGACTTTGCAAAGAAGCTGACGAAACTGTTGATCACATACTCAGCTGCTGTAAAAAAATCACGCAGACTGATTATAAATTGCGGCACAATTCAGTAGCACAAATGATCCATTGGAATTTGTGCAAAAATTATAATATTAAAACAGCAACAAACTGGTGGGAACATCAGCCTAAAAAGTCACCAAAAATCAGATGGTCAAGATCTTGTGGGATTTCCGTATACAAACCGACAAAATACTGGCACATAATACACCAGACATCACACTGGTTGAGGAAAAATAAGGTCACAATCATAGACATCGCAATACCAGGTGATAGCAGGGTCGCCGAGAAGGAACATGAAAAAATCGCAAGATACCAGGACTTAAAAATCGAAATTCAACAACTATGGTACAAACCAGCAGTGGTAATTCCAGTGGTAATTGGCACACTGGGTGCTATTCCAAAAGCACTGGAATTACATTTAAAACAGTTAAAAATTGACAAAATCACCAACAGTCAAATGCAAAAAGCCGCACTGCTTGGATCTGCACGCATATTACGAAAATACGTTACGACGTCCTAGGCCCCTGGGTGGGGCCCGACTAGTAACCAATGCCAAATCCGGCGAAACAACTGGCCACTGTGATACAATTGTACAACAACAACAACAACAACAACAACAACAACAACAATAATAATAATAATAATAATAATAATTGTTATTATTATTATTATTATTATTATTATTAACAACTGGCCGCTGTGATACAATTGTACAACAACAACAACAACAACAACAACAATAATAATAATAATAATAATAATAATAATAATAGAAAATGAACATTAAACTTAAATCTAACACAAGCAAGCAAAAACTTAAGTGGTAGATTAATGAGATTATGACAATGAGGATGGTGGTAATATTGACACTGGTAATTTATCTGATATACTTAAGGCTTATTGAGATAGATAGTATTCAAGCTTCTCTAGGATATGTTGGTGCCATCCCCAAGCACCCAAACCTTTTCAGATACCGTCTTGAATGGAAAAGTCAAAGAGTCAACGCAAAAGGAATACATCAGGAGGATCCACAAAATATTAAAATAAAAGCTGAACGCTGGAAACATAATTAAAGTCATTAATATATGGGCAGTTCCAGTTATACACTACTCAGCTGGAATCATCAACTGGATTTTGGCTGAACTGGAAATCTTGGACCGGAAAACATGCAAACTTTTTAATATGTACCCCGCTTTACATCCATGAAGTGACATCGACATGTTGTACCTGCCAGGAAAATAGGGGGCAGGGGGCTATTGCAAACTGTAGAAAAAGAAAGTTTGAATGATTAGGTGAACCAAAGTACAGAAAAATTGCTGCAGGCTATGAAAACGGAGAACAGCATAAAAACAACAGAAACAAAGGCAGAATATAAGGAAAAACACCTAGATGACAGATTAAATAGATGGATAACCAAAGCTTTGCATGGACAGCACTTGAAAACATTGAAGGAAAATATGATGACAACTTGACATGGACATGGCTTAAGATGGGAACTATCAAGAAAGAAACAGAAGGTTTAATATTGGCTGCTCAAGAACAAGCATTACAAACTAATGCCATGAAAGCGAAAATACAAAAATCCATTGACAACTTTGCAATAACAAAGTTGAAACTATTTCACATTTAATATGTGAATGCAGCAAAATCACACAAACTGATTACAAAGCTAGACACGACCGAGTTGCTAAATTAATCCACTGGTCATTATGTAAAAAATATGATTTACCTGTATCAAGAAAATCATGGGAACATAAAGTGGAAAATGAGAAGATGAAGATCTTGTGGGACTTTCAGATGACTTTCAGATCATCATTTGGAGAACAACACACCAGATATCACGGTTGTAGAGGGCTGAAGTGCACAGTTTATTTATATCGCTGTCCAGGAGATGCCAGAGTCGAAGAAAAAGAACTAGAAAAAATAATGAAATATTGCTACCTGGCCATCAAAACTACACGGCTATGGATGAAGCATGTAACAGTGATACCCATTGTCATTGGGGCACTTGGCACCATGTCCAAAAATGTTACAAGATACAACAACAAATTGCAGCTTCCTGCAATAACACCAGCGGAACTGCAAAAAAACTGTGCTACTCGGAACAACTTATATTTTAAGAACGTACTTGGTGGATACCTAGGATATTGGCAGCAAAGCATATCAACCATTAGCACCAGTCAATGGTATTTGTAATGCATTTTTTAATGTTCAGTTGGCTGAGTTTCATGTGTAATGAATAAAGTATATAATAATAAAAAATGAACATTAAACTTAAATCTAACACATGCAAGCAACATTTTAAGTGGTAGATTAATGAGATTATGCCAATGAGGATAATGTTAATCGTGACACTGGTAATTTATCTGGTATACTTAAGGCTTATTGAGATAGATAGTATTCAAGCTTCTCTAGGAAATTTTGGTGCCATCCACCCAAACATCCAAACCTTTTCAATTATCATAATATTAAATAAATCTTAACATATCTTTATTGAAAGGACAGCATTCATTTTTTAACTCAGTAGTGAGAATGCAGTATTGCAGGCTAACTCTGATCACTTTCAGGAGTTCAATCCTGACTCGCACAAGGTTGACTCAACCTTCCATGCTTCCGAGGTGGGTAAAATGAGGACCCAGATTGTTGGGGGCAATAGGCTGACTTTGTAAACTGCTTAGAGAGGTCTGTAAAGTACTGTGAAGCGGTATATAAGTCTAAGTGTTATTGCTAGTACTAGTGCTTTTATTTATAGCTAATGTTTTCCGTAATAAGACAAACAATTTATTTTAGAATAACAGAAAGATGAGGACATCTTGAAAGGTCAGTAAAAGGTCACTTGTGTCAAGTGGTGCCAAAAACCGCAAAAAAGTGAAGTAGCAAATTAAAACCTCACATTTTATATTACTCATTCACATATTCGATTCCTTAGAAATATGCTTCATGTTCTGTGACAATTTCCCAGATAGTCTAGTAATCCTTCTTGCCCTCCACTACACAGCAGCAGCCACTTACTTGGAAGGGAGGGGGAAGAGAAGGGAAGATTTCCAATGCTCCTGGCCAGATTACCACTAGAAAACTTAATAGGGAAGGTGGGAGCTGGTAGGAAGTTGGAAATCACTCCTGTTCCCACTCATTTTTTTCCTGTCCTTGATCCTTCTGTTTCTCTATTTAAGTAAGACAGATCTCTCAAATAATGACCCAATGTGGCATGGATTTCCTAGAATTGATTTAAATGTACCTCCAAACTTCCTCATGTATGGGATACATTAAGAAATAAGAAAGGATGATGACTAGAAAGAAAAACCTACACGTTCTTAACACCATCTGTTTGGAATATATGAAAGTATAGCAAGGACTTCTAAAAAGCCAAGTAAAAACATGGTGAGGTAATGCATTCAATAAAAATTGGAAGAACAACTGATGGGATCTATGACAACTCACCCTAGTCAACTCTCCATGGCCAACTCAGCACAGCCAACTTGCCACAGGACAATTCACCATGGCCAATTTGCCACTGGACAACTCGCCGCAGGACAAGAGTTACACTAATATCGAATAAATTGTGGAATAGAAAGGATGCCAAAGGAGGGACAAAATGAAATGTCAATGGCAACAATTAAAATATTTTTTAACTATTTTAAATAATTAAATTGAATTGTTGAATTGTCCCAAAATGAGGTGTCCTGTGGTGAGTTGACCATGATGAATTGACCATGGCAAGTTGCCCATGGTGAGTTAGCTGTGGTTTCCCCATGCCAGACAAATAGTTTTAGGTTTGGGCTGATAGAAGATTGAACAGCAGATAATGAGACCTTTATTCAGCTATTTACCCTTAGGGCATCCTTAAAATGACATAAGAGAAGTACAATACTTTTTATGTGGATAAAATGTTCTAAATCACACAAACATTAGCATTTTTCAGAACTTTTCTTCAGATACATGTATAGCATCAAATAAACAAGGGAAAAATAGAAGATTTTAAGGCATTAAGAAAAAGATACAATTTGGAATTGTCATTAGAGACAGATGGGTGCTGTTTACATTTATATGGGATTACATCCTATTAAATTTACCTCACTCTAAACATAAATAAGATTGGTCTGTTAATTGGGTTATGAGAAACTTGGTGGAAAACTGATTTAAAGTGCCATCAAGAGCTGCTGGAACAAATGTCTTTAAAACCTTCGAGCCGGCAGTAATTCAGATCTCAACTTGAGAAACATTATGCTATTCGATAATTATTACATGCAAGGTGACAGTAGGGCCATATTCACTTTCTGGTTTCTTTAGCACTATCGTCACAATCTTATCACCACACCCATTATGGGCCGGGAGCACTATATGAAAAAGATAAGCATATTTGTGTGGGGTTCTTAAAAAGTTGATGGAACAAGCTTCCAAAAATGGAGGGTTATATGCCATAAAGCAAGATTGTGCCTCTGAATCTTCCAAGTGTGGAAATAGAAACTGGGACTGGAAGACACAGTGAAAGAGGCAGAGTTCCATTACTACCTCCCTGCAGTTGTATTAATGTGAAAATAGTTCCTAAAACAGAAGTGAATGATTTTTCAGCTTGAGGAATGTTCTCTCCCATCCTTTCAAGCCATTGCATCACACTTGTGTCAGAAACATCGAGGAGCTTGTGAGTTGTAGCTAAAGGATTAGCCAGTGACATCACCACTGCCCAATGGATGTCCACTTGGGGGCCTCTTTCATGTCCCCAGCAAGAGCTGGAGCAAAGGACGGGAGCTCACCCTGCTCCATGACAACACAAGCTTGAACGTGGGCTTCCTAACCTCCAACACAGTGTCATAACCATGCGAGTCATCATGCTCCTATCTTCAATTGAAAATCAGAGGCTTTAATTTAATTTAGGGTGTAATGAACAAATTTTTTAAAAAATCTTATGGCGCTTTGCTTTTATCTACCAGCAGCGAACCTTTTATATGCACAAAGGTGGAAGGATCTATAAATATCTACAATTGAAGATGGAGATGGTGAAATTGACATCTTTAATTGAATGAATCAAAGACTTTGACTAAAAGATTGACTACTTTTATTTCTACTTGGAAACAAGTTTGGATTTTTTTTTAGAGGAACTAGAAGAAATTTAATGTTGATTTTGGGATCTGATGATTAAAATTATATGGGATTATAGAAATAATGTGGACAAATGTTAACCTTAGTGCAAGGTTTTTTGATGTTTTTTTTAATTCATAAGTGTACCAATGGAAGTTGGTTGTTATTATTTCTCTATTTTATGTAATTTTATTTTCTTTTTCTTTTTCCACTTTGATCTTTCTTTCTTTCTTTCTTGATATTTTTCTTCTTTCACAAGCCCCTTTTTCTTGTCTGTTTATCATTTAATTTTCTTACTTGAAAATCATTACAGGTTTTTTTTTTTACTTTCAGGAAAATTTCAAAATGATATAGTGCAAACATATTTAGGGCTATTCTTAGCTTGAACAAATTAAAAAGAAGAAAATGCTCATGAAATCAATAGCTTTGCTGCCTAATTGCAATCTTACGATTTTAGGGTGCTCTGTGGACCCCAAAGTAGGAAATGATAATTGCGTATAGCCTGTGGATTGCTGATATTTGGATTTAAAGAATTACTGTATGGGGTTCATGGGCATTTGTAACAATAGCAGTTTCACATTATTTCAGTAAATGTTCACATCAGTTATTACTCAGCATTTAGCCTGCAGAAAAAACATAGAAGATTGTTAAATACTTTGCAATATTTTCAATTAAATAGTGATGTGACACTTCCAACTTCTGTACTACCATTCTGAGCTAAGTTGTGAGCTAATTTTTGGAATTCATCCAATGAGAAATAAGCTTTCTCCATGGAGTAAAAGAAAAGCCAGAAAAGAACAATGACTAAATAACTATTTTTCATTTGCTGGATGCTGGAATGTAGTTATGGGAAATGTGTTTTTATTATCCTCGCTTTGGTGACCAGTATGCCCATGTTACAATGAGAAATGGTATATTTAATTTATAATGTAAAACAGATATTAAAGAAATCAAATTGCAGTCCATAATTTTCTGTATTTTATGTCATCATCCTGGAAGCATGAGAACTTCTATGTATGCATCAAGCCAGCTTCTAAATTATGATTTTATAATGAGATAATGCTAAAAGCTAAATTGAAATTATCTTCAAGTGAACATACAACTTTTTCTTCCAATGTTGTTCATTGCTTCCCAACCCATGTGGCTTCAGTATTGATTTGCTGCCCTTTTGTAGCTAATTATATTTCTGTATGTATATGTGTGTGTATATGTGTGTGTATGTGTGTATGTGTGTGTGTGTATGTGTGTATGTGTATGTGTGTGTGTGTATATGTATGTATGTATATGTATATGTGTATGTGTATGTGTATGTATATATATATGTGTGTATATATGTATGTGTGTGTATATATATACATACATATATATATATGTAAATAAATATTCAACTCATTTAATTTACTACTGTATCCACCTAATTGCTTCAACTTCTTCAATAGATCACGAACATAGATTTTTTGCTGGTGATGAAAAAACCATGGAATCTTTAGGTTCCTGAGAACACAATAATAATTTCATAAGCTTAAACAAAAGATGCAGTGATGAAGGTGGCATAGATTTTGTCATCACAGAATGGAAAACATATCAATTCCTCTGTTATTCTTTGTAATAAGCATTAAAAAAATCTAGCAATTTGCAACTGGAATTGTTTTCTCAATATTCATGAATTATACATTCTAATTTACATCTTCCCATCATTATTTTTCCTTCATTTAGTTCTTCATCATATTTTGGTGCAGAGAGAGTTGATATCCTGGCAGAGAAAGCGGAACTTTTGCCAGAAAAACAGAAATAAAAAATGTTTTTTTTATCTTATTTCCAACTTTAAGACCAACAAATTTATTTTATGTTACTTTTGTAGATGCTAATGTTAGATTTCCCTTGTTTTCTTGGAAGCTTTTTGGAGCATTGACAACTGGAGAGATCCCTTTCTTATGGAACCATGATCTCGAACCTATGGCAGTCATGCCACAGCTGGAATCATGCCACAGGTGGCACACAGCGACCTCTCTGGGGGCATGCCAGCCTTCACTCCAGTGTACCTCCTACCGACCAGGTAGCTGGTCTTTGGGGCTCTGCTGTGCACGCAAAGCATTGGGCCGCATGCGGGGATGCATATGTGCATGCGTGGGGGGGTGGATCACATGTGCAGGGGGGAACTTGCATTACACTTTGGTTTGCACATATGCACGTGTCCCCATGCCCTGTTTTGGACCTGGAAAACCTCCTGCAGCAATCTGGAAGCCAAAGTCAGGGGTGGGGTGCATGCACGGGGTGCGGGGGGCACTCGCATTGCATTTTGAGGTTTCGTGCATGTGTGCTTTGGGCACTCGGCACCAAAAAGTTTAGCCATCACTGTTAGAGAATATAGAATAGCAGTTGGAAGAGACCCTGGAGATCATCTAGTCCAAACCCCTGCTGATTATATTAGGTTAAAATCACTTTGTATCACCAATCATATGCAGTCTCCTAGGTATTGTTTTCTTACTTTCCTCTCACTTTGCAATCAATGAAGACAATTATCAGCTTGAATTCAACGAAGAGTAATAGGAAAAACAGTTTCTTTCTCTCCACTTTGTCCTCCTCCTTCACTTCTTCCACTCAATGGATCTCATGCAATGCACTCAATGATGCATAAAGGCAACAAGATCTTTTGATTGAGTGGCCTCTGAGGTAGTTTACTGATGTGTGTGGTCTGGGCAAATACTACTTGGTTTTCAATTCATAGTGCTGCTATTGCCTAAACATTTGATGAATGTTTACAAGGAGCTTTTTGGTGCTACTACACTCTTGTGAGGAAGGGAGAAGAGATTTGCATCACAATCAGTCTAAAGATACAGGAAGAAGAAAACCAACTACAAGCAACTTCTTCATATACTTTTTGTGAAAAAAGATGACCATTTTCAATACTTGCAATGACTCTTTCAGTTTGGCTTGTTCTGATGTGAGACTCAGACGCTACCTTCAGGTACTCCATCCAACTAGTGAGGAATGTTGAAATCTCTAGTTAAAGAGGCAGTTGTGACTGCATCTCTTTATAATTTCATGAGTATGGCTAAGGAAGAAGAGAAACTGCTTATTACTCTTGATGTGTTGGGCTGAAGAGGTGAAGGTAGAGCCAACTTCTTAAATGTGCACACTCTTTTTGTGAGGAAGCTTAGATGCTGTGTTTTATTTTTATAGTCTCATTTCTTTTGTAAGCCCTTTCTGGAGTATGTATATGTTTGTGGGTGAGGGAGAAACAGGTTGAAGGAAGAGTAGAAACAAGCTGAACTTATTCAGTGAACAATGTTAGCAGGGAACACAGAAAGGAGATCATTCTGGAAAAAAAGACTAGCAGGGCAAAATCTACTGCTGGCCTATAGTCTCTTCTAAAACAGTTGTGTTTCATTCAGGCACTTTATCATAAAACTGACAAGCAAATAGACTACCTCCAAGCCAAGCTGATGGAAAAGAACTGAAGGCATTTCTTTGAGCTGCAGGAGATGGTAGGGATGAGATACAGTATCTTGCTGTGGAGCCTGACTATAGTATCTATCCCAAGTGTCGCTATAGCACTATATAAATTTTGTAGAAAGGTCAATGTTGAATACATGACAGTTCATGCTCCAGTATTTTAGTTTGTATCTGCTAAAACAAGATTTCTTTAAATTATAATTTATGATTTGGGACTCTGTTTTTATCTTTAGGGTCTTTTCTTTCTTTCTTTCTTTCTTTCTTTCAGACTTTGTACTTTCTATGTAATCCCATCTGAATGGCATTTTAATTTTGACATTACCCAGGGATTTAAGAAGTTTGTTTCTTACAGATATGTACTGTGGGAATGATTGCAATAAAAGTGTTTGGGCTTCTTGTACATCATTTCTACATAACCTTCAACATGATAAATGAGGATTTGAGGAGCATTAGTAATGTACAGGGAATGGAATCTATTTCCTGACTCTACAATTGTAATTAGGTCCTGATAGAGTAGTCTGTAACAAATTAGCTAGAAAGTTGCTTGTTTCCCTCCTCCTTCCCCTGCTTATTTGAAAAAGCATGTGTGTAGAAGAAAGGTCTGTAAATGGTTGATGCAGAACTTAAAATCAGAAATGCCAATGAAGAAAATATATAATCTATGTCAAAAGAGATATCACTCTGGGATGTGGCCACAGTCACTCAGGCAGTGAGAAGAGGAATTTTCATCCCATCCATGTTCTCCATAGTTCTGTTAGAAATTTGTATGTTTGTGTGTGTGTGTGTGTGTGTGTGTGTGTGTTCCTAAAATACATAATTGTAAATAGTTTTCATTTATAAAATAAGAAGAGAAACTTCTCAAGTGGGAGATATTTATTTCAAAACTTTCTTTTCCATTCTGAAGACATAGTCACAGAGGTAGCAAAATTAATGGTTTTGTTCATTTTAAAATAAAGGTGCTTTGCCATTAGTTAGAAACTTAATGAAACTCACCATCAATGGATTAACAGATGTAATGGAATGCATGGATGACCTTGGGAAAAGAGAAGATGCTATCTAGGAAACAATCAGCCAAGAGAGGAAGAAGCTCATAGTTGCTTAATTGTCACAGGAAAAAAAAAATCTCAGAAAAGACCCACCCTAATGGATCAAATAGTTAAAAGTGGAAGTGGCTTCAGACCTGCAAGATTTCCTTAATGTAGCCTTATTTTTTTTTTAAAAAAAAGTAGAATAGCTTTATCTTGTCGTATTTCCTGTCTGATTTATCTGGGCGGGGCTGACATTAGATGGACTTGCTATTAGAGTTTTATTTTTTAATTGCAAATCTCTGGTAACTCTGACACGTACATTCTGAAATAATGTAAAAGCAATTATTCTTAAAAACACTTAAAATGCCTTCCTTTATAATTTTCCAGGTGACAAATAATGAGCTAAGACATATCTGAATTAACAGGGATGACCATTGTGGCTAAGGCCGAAGCATTGGTGAGTAGACTCATCCCACAAAAACTCTCCAGATGAGGAGAGGAGATCTACAACTTGTGTTCCAGATGGGTACTTCAGATGGAAACTACAAGACCTACTGTTTGCCACAGATTTAAATACAAGGAGATGGAGGGAACCATCAGGGTCTCAACCATTATTGTCTACTTGTTAAGATACCAAGCTAGAAAGCCAGAAACTATGAATTCAAGTCCCACCTTAGCCATAAAATCCAGCTGCGTGACCCTGGGCTAGTCACTCTCTCTCTCAGACCAACTCTCTCAGACCAACTCACCCCACAGGGTTGTCATTGTCAGGAAAATAGGAGGAGGAAGGGGTGTTGGATTTGTTCACTGCCTTCAGTTATTTGTACAAATAATAAAGGCAGAACCCAAATAAATAAATAATAAAATTGGGTTGCAAATTTGCTCTCTAACCACTTTGGGAAATTGCTATTCAACTACCTTAAGGGCACTTGAGAATCTCAAAATAACATGGTTGAAAATCTATGGGGTAAATTTACTTTCATTCTTGAGTGAAAGAAACCTCAACTATAAGCTTAAGAATTTAAAAATTAGAAATAAATTGCAAAAAGCTAAGTATCTAATTTGAGAAAGTTGCAAATGAATTAAAGATCAGTTTAAATAATGGAACAGTATGACTTTTGCTACAATATTTTGGAAATAATTATATAAATGAACAGCTCACTCATGGGAACAAAATTGTTTTAGATGAACTTAAATCAAAACAGCAAATTGAGACATTATTTCAGAAACTGAACACTAGCAGGGACTATAGATTCAAAGCAGAAAAATAAAAGGGGAAAAATCCTCTTGTTAGTCGGCATTGGAACCTGGAAAATGACAGAAAACACTTTGACATTTGAAATATTCTATTTCAGGAGATTTTTGAAAAATAGGATGAAAAAATAGCTGCTTCAGTCTAATCAATGATGCATCCTGTACAGATTATGTTGTAAAACATTAAAGCAGAAATTGCTGATGTGGAAAATAACATTTTTGAAGATTTACAAGAGATGGAACAAGTTTGCCTGATGCAGAAATGCCAGAACATAAAGAATTTGTAAGCATAGGAAAATAAATGAAAATTATGGACTGTAAGACAGAGAAAGGAACTAAAGTGTCAGGGTTCCAAATAGCATCCAAAAGTAAATCAGAGTCCAAGGTGCACCAGTTGCGCCCCTACCTGAACCGGGAGGCTCTCACAACAGTCACTCGTGCCCTTGTGACCTCTAGGCTGGAGTACTGCAATGTGCTCTACATGGGGCTGCCCTTGAAGAGTATTCGGCGACTTCAGCTAGTCCAGAATGCGGCCGCGCGAGCGATTGTGGGTACACCTCGCTTCACCCACATAACACCTATCCTCCGCGAGCTGCACTGGCTACCTGTCGATCTCCGGGTGCGCTTCAAGGTGCTACTTGTCACCCATAAAGCCCTACATGGTAGTGGATCTGGGTACTTGAGAGACCGCCTACTGCCAATTACCTCCATGCGACCTATTAGATCTCATCGATTAGGCCTCCTCCGAGTTCCATCTGCCGGTCAATGCCGACTGGCAACTACGCGGAGGAGAGCCTTCTCGGTGGCAGCTCCGACCCTATGGAATGATCTCCCCGTGGAGATTCATACCCTCACCACCCTCCAGACCTTCCGCACAGCCCTCAGAATCTGGCTATCCCGTCAGGCCTGGGGCTAAGACTGTAACCCGCCTGAATGGTATGAATGTTGTGTTTTTTAATTATGTATTGTCTTATATGTTAAAAGTTTGTCTCCCCCTCCCCCTTGGGTTGTGAGCCGCCCTGAGTCCCCCCAGGGAAAAGGGTGGCATATAAATAAATTTCTACAATTCTACAATTCTACAAGGCAAAGTATTGCTCAAAGTTCCAATTTATTAAGAGAGTCATGTTAGCACATCTGGGAAAACCCAAATCTGAAAGCTTCCTGGTTTTCCCCACCTAGCTGAAAGTTCAAGATCTTGCCCCCACACCCACACGTTCATCACATGGTCCAATCTCCCACTGCCACGGTGGCAGTTCCACCCATCCAATTTATGTCAGGTGCAGAGGTGCAGAGGCAAAGAATGACCTTGGTTTTCTAGAGAGAGAATTTTGTTGTGGCCTACATAGTATCTGACTCCTTACAATCCCCCCTCCCGTTTTCCCACAATAGAAAATGCATAGCAGAATAATAGAAAGTGTGGCAGGCCAAAGACCCCAAAGAATATATAACTGCAGTCCTGACATAAAGTAGAAGTTCAAATGGCAAATGAAGAAACTGACTTGGTTAAGGATTATTTTATTGGACTCACGAAAGAAATTTCATCCTGACAGTAAGTTTTAATACCCTACACTCATTGTAAATAGTAAAACACATAATTTACAAATGTGTTTCAAGATCTAATTTGTAAGAATTTGGATTTCACACTTTCTCTCCTCTCCCCATCTCATTCCAAAATAAACTTTGACTTTAAGAGGCATTTAAAGCTTGTTATGTTAAAGAAAATATATGTAACAGAGCATAAGCTGAGAAATGATAAAGGACTTTTCTAGCTGCACAGCTAATGTGCATTTGTCTACAATTGTTATTAATACAGAACTGGATTCCTATTCAGAAGCAATGGAAATGGCAGCTTTGAGGAGGAAATATCATCGTTAAGCTTCTCCATACTGACTTCAGTGTAACATTTGCTCTTTCAACTTGGATGGCAGTAAGAGAGAAATCTTCAGATGTATCCAGTTCTTCCTTCCTTCAGCCTTTGATCTCCTCCATATCCTTTCAAACCACTAACCTTTCCCCCCAACCAGAGTGCCAATGGCTTCTAGTTTGCATTACTCCTGCTTCACGCTTTTTCTCTTCTTTTCTCATATTTTGCCCCCACTTACATTAAACAAGACATATCGTTCCTTCTTGCCTTTAAAAAGTTTCATATTTCTTGGTTGCTTTTTCATTTTGAGCCGAGGTGGCGCAGTGGTTAGAGTGCAGTACTGCAGCCCACTTCAGCTGACTGCTATCTGCAGTTCAGCAGTTCAAATCTCACCGGCTCAAGGTTGACTCAGTCTTCCATCCTTCTGAGGTGGGTGAAATGAGGACCCAGACTGTGGGGGCAATATGCTGACTCTGTAAACCGCTTAGAGAGGGCTGAAAGCCCTATGAAGCGGTATATAAGTCTAACTACTATTTACTTGCCTTTGCTTTTCAATTCATTGACTGTCCTGTTGAGTAATGTTAAATGTACAATCATTGGGTGGTAATCTATCTCTACCCCATTCCAGTGAAGAAAAACCATTATCAACTCCACATAAAGTGCCATCTTATCTTTTTCTTCTCCTTAAACATGGTTAATGTATGGGCCAATTTTTTTCTGTTGTTTAATATAACTTGCTGCTTTAAACATACTTACTGTATTCATTAATGCTTTCCTTGCTTCTGCCCAGAAAGTGGAGTTTTGAAATTCATATTTTGCCTGAATCTGTTTTTAGTGCAACTGAAGGAAGAAGGAGAATGGCAGACTGTATGGTAGTAATCTTCTAAAGAAAGAGGAGAAGCTTTTATGAATTCATGTTTATGAGAGGACATAGCTTCTTTTTCTATCATTCTGGATAAGTATGAAAAAGTAATTGTACAGAGAACCTTCAATAATCTGTCACAGAAATACTAAGCATCCTAAAAAAAATCAATATATTCTATCTGTTCTCTGCAAATATTCATAACTTTGTATATGAGCTTTTGACTTTATCCCTAAATCCACTGCCTGCTGTCAAATTCTAGGATCAAATGATCTTTCCGGACAAAATGCTCCTTTCCTTTTCCTAGGTTTCAAGGAGAGAGGCTGTGATTTGACAGTTTTAACTTTTCAAACTTTGTTGTGATTCTGACTGAGACACAGTTAACATTCTGCTTGAGGTTAAGAAAGCAACCATGTGATTCAGCTCCTTTCAATCGCTTCCATTTTAGAATCTGCTTACTAAGAGGTGATATTTAGAAGGTTGAAATAATGATCTCTCAACAGGAACTTATAAGAGTAAATTTAAGTTGACATGACAGCCATGGAATAAATAACAGCCCTCCCCCCCCCAGTCCCCTATCAAATTTTAAACACAGATTTGAATCATGGCCCTTGAGTTCCAAAATTAAGTGTACATGTGATTCAGGCTATAGTTGATTTTCCTGCTCAAGGGAAGACTGTAGGTCAGAGGATCACTAGACTCTACTAAAAGTGTATTTGGATGCTTAGGGATGTCATTCCCTGAATATTCCCTGAAATAGGGCATTCCCTGTCATTATATGATGTTGTTGTTGTTCAGTTACTAAATTGTGTCCAACTCTTTACAACCCCATGGACGATAGCAGACTGCCCCCTCCCTTGTCTTCCACTGTCTCCTGGAGTTTGCTTAAATTCATGTTCATTGCATCGATGACTATCTAACCAACTCATCCTCTACCATCCCCTTCTTCTTTCTCTGTCAATCTTTCCCAACATCAGCATCTTTTCCAATGAGTCCTCTCTTCTCATTTGGCAGCCAAAATATTTGATCATCAGTAGCTATTATCCCATAGAACAGTCAGGGTTGATCTCCTTTAGGACTTCGTATATGTACTGATAGACACACACATGCACATGCACACACGCACACACGCACACACGCACACACGCACACATGCACACACGCACACACACACACACACACACACACACACACACACACACACACACAGACTAGCTGGATACTCGTGCTTCACTACGAAACTACGTGCTTGGTCAATGCAGGAGAAATCTGGTTCACTCCAGTTCAATCTGTTGGCTGAGTGGTGGTCAGTGACTGCAATACATAAGGGAATATCACTCCCACCAACTTGAGTCTGGAAGCAATTCCATAGGTGGACGCCATAGACATTTTGGTGAGGTACCAATGTTTAGTACTGTAAGGAACCCCAGACCGCTCCTGAGTGAAGGAGTAGAACATGGGCCAGTTTGAACTGAGGTAACATAATATGAGGCAACTGGCAGTCGGAACAGAGTTCTTTTCAGATGCGGAGGGGGAGTAGAACTCCTTAGCATCAAAGCATGTTAATTACTGTATAAGAAATACTAATGA